>NW_006494614.1:47841406-47860561 GCF_000325575.1 Pteropus alecto | reverse complement strand
TTGAATCTAAATCACTCTGTGGAGAGTGGGAAGAGGACAGAGTTTGGAACAGAACTTCTGAATACAAGTCCCAGGTACTCTCTGGGCATTATGTTCCCCATCTGTGAAATGGGTTAGGGATAAGCCCTGCACTGATTTCCTCATGAGAAAGTTGTGAAGAACAAATGACGTATGGGTGTGAAATGTAAGATCTATGTTAACTTTAAAGTCTTGCCCACACCTTATTCTGCAATAGAATGATCTGGACTTGTTTATTTTTAAAACCCCGAAACTACCACCACCACCATCTATGTGCATGCAGACACACACACACACGTGAAAGTTAAAAACTTATGTATCTTGTAGGAAGATTCTGGTACATTTGAGAAAAAAAGAGATTTCTGGGCCTTTCTGGTGAAGGCTTGTGCTTCGTGCCATGCTGTGAGCAGCACAGAGCTAGTGCACCAGCTTTCTTCGGTCTTTTTCATAGGGGTTCACAGACCCTCAGTTAGAAGGAGTCTCGTGATCTCCTAGGCTGACTCATCTTACAGCCTGGGTAGCAGGCTCAGAGAGATAAGACTGCCCTTCCATAGCCAGTGAGGCTGCTGATGGGGTGGGTGAGGTGGTGCACAGACTTAGTCACTGGGGGAAGTCAGAGCAGAGATGGGTCTCTGCCAAGGAGCTGGAGAGGAGGAGATGGAACCTCACAGGGGACTCCTGCCCTAACCCAGCGTCAGGCCTGCGGGTGCACATACTTGTTACCTGAGGGAGGGAAGAGGGACAGGGAAAGAAGATCCTTATTGCAGAGGAACTGGAAGTCTCAAGACCTGGTATCTGCTGTGAGCTTGCTGTGCGGCCTTGGGAAAGTCACTTAACCCCTCTGGGCCTCCACTTAACTGTCAGTAGAATAGATGTAACAAACCTATTTATTCATTTATCGAGTGTGTACTGACAACCGAGTATGTGCCAGATATCAGCCTGGGTGCTAGGGGCCCTTTGGGGAGCACGGTAAGCACATTTCTTGTGTGAAGTGGAAACTGGAAAAATAAACAGAAAATAAAGTTGATGACTGTGACTCCAGAGGGAAGATGAGATACTGAGTTACCACAAAGGAGGAACATTTAAACTTGTCTGGGATAGGATGGGGGGAGGCGGTCAGGGGAGGCTTCCCAGAGGAGGTGTCATGGAGGCTGAGACAGAAAGGATTGGTGGGAGGTAATCAGTCTTGGGGATGCGAGGACAAGGAAACATTCACTGTTCCCTCCCCTACTCCTTTGAGGGTCACCTTCCTGTAGAACATGTTAGCGAGGGAGGTTCTGTGTAGTCCCTCCTGAGAGGTCATTCAGAAAGAGGGACACTCCCTCCCAGCAGCCTTTCTGGTCCCCACCCTCTCACTCCTCAGCACACAGTGTTGAATTTAACTGGCGGGTGGAGCAAGTCAAGGGAATTACAGTGTTTGTGTCTGTGTGGGAGAGTATTTTTAAAGCTTGCGCTAAGTATGACTTTGTCCACAGTCTGTGGGAAGCACCAAAAAGCTACGCCTTTTCCAGGATCCACTGGGAGTGCCCTGTGCTCCAGACTAGCTTCTCTTTCTCCTCCTCTCCTCTAAGCAGCTGCCACCAGCCTCCACCCAGTGACTGGCCTCGCCCCAGCCCCAGCTTCCCTCATATAAGTCTATGGGTCTGGTGAAAAGCCCCAGAGGGAAGGAGAAGGCACTTTAGCAGGATGGTGGGTTTAGGTCTTTGTTCCTCCGGTTCCCAGCTGGGCTGCACAGAGAATCTCAGAGTAAGAAGTGGGTCTGTCTGCAAGACATTTGTCTAGGCTGGGGGAGGGGGGGGCGCTGAGAGGAGGATGTGAGGACGAGGGGAGACAAGCCAAGCCTGCTGGGTGGCTGTGAGACAAAAAAATAACAAGAGACGAACTTATGCAGGGTGGCACCTCATAAACTTTAGAACACTGGGTACATGTGTTTCCTTTCAACTGTGTCTCTCTGCCCCGCCTCTTTGTTCTGGCCATCTTCAAGGAAGCTCTGGCTGTTTGGCTTTGCCATTTGGCATCTTCTAGCCATCTTCATCTGCTTGGATTTAATGGCGAGGTTAACAGGTCTTTTACCAAAGAAGCCAGACAGGGTGGAGCAGGGGCAACAGGGGGACATGGAGCCTATGACCTGAGTGTTTTGGTTATTTATTGCCATGTAAGAAGCCACTCCAAAGCAGAATGGTTTTAGCACAACTATCATTTTATTTGCTCATGATTTGCTGTCAGGGCTGGGATCATCTGGCTGGGTCTCCTGCTGGTTTTGTCATCGTCACTCTTGTGCATTAAGCTAGTGGGTCTGCCGGAGTCTGTGATCTGCTGGCTACAGAGTGGTTGAGCTTTTCTCTCTCCATATAGACTTGAAGTTTCTAACGTAGTCTCTCCAGACTCCTACATGGCAGCTCCAGGCTCCCAAATGGCAAAATGAAAGCTGCCAGGACTTCTTAAGACTTAGGTCTAAAACTGGCCCAGAGCCACTTCCATTACATTCTATTGATTAAAGCAAATCACAGGCCCAGCATTAAGTTCAAGAGGAAGGTTCTACACAGGGTGATAATACTAGGAGGTATAGGTCACTGAGGGCCACCTATATAAGGATATCACATTGTGTGGTAGACAAGGCAGCATATGTAAAAGACTTTGTCTTTCAATTATTTTCTTTATGGGTCTCACAACTTTGCCCCCAGCAACACAGTCTTAACAATCGTTATATCAACATAGCACCTTAAAACCATTTTTAGGGTATGTCATGTTTGGACAAAGTGGGCAGGTACCCCTTGCTCCCTTAGTTAGTGAATAAATGCCCTACTCTCACATAGATACTTAACTCTGTCCCCCAATCACACTCTCGGTGTCCTGGGCCCCTGCCTTTCTAGCGAGGACATTAGACAACGATCATGGCTGAAGCCAAAGGATCACGGTGGAATTTTGGACACAGTGAGTCTGTCATGGAGAGTGGGATGAGTGGGAGGTTTATTCCTGCATCTCAAACCACAGCAGGTTGGCCGTTCTGTCTGTGATTGCCAGGCTTGCAGAAGAATTGTAAGTATATTTCCTAAGCATCATGTCCTTACAAGTGTTGGATTAGAAGGAAGCTGAGATAATTTTGAAATGTACTAGTGCAGAGGGTAGAACCTCTTTTCAGACAAATTCCTAAGCATAACAACTTCAGCAAAGTTATTTGCTAAAATCTGATGGCCACTGAAGAAACACTGAGAATATTTTGAGCCACAGCATACTTATCAATTCGAAAAAGAAAGAATTTTCCAAAAAATAGTTTTTCATATTATTTATTATATGGTGCTTACTATATGCCAGGTACTGTTCTTGGTGTTCTGTGCACATTGACTTACTTATACTCCCCACAGCAACCCTGTGAGGTAGCTACTATCTTCACTTTACAGATGTGGAAACCGAGCTCAAAGGGAGGTTGAGTGGCTCACCCCAGGCCACTTAGCCACAAGCAGCAGAGCTGGGCTTTGAGCCCAGGAAGCCTCCCTTTGGAGCCTGCATCTTAATCACTGATTATGCTGCTTTAGGGAGCATATATACACATGTGTATATATCAAGAAACATAAATGTATGTTTGTATTCCTAATTGGGAATCTTTTGACTAATGGGTATGCAATATAAAATGATAAATAGCTTTTGGAATTAAATAGTAAACATAGGAAGAATTTCCAGCTCAGCTCAACAAACACAATAATCCCTATAAATACAACTATTAGTACTTAAATAAATAAAAGAGAAGAATAAACACAGGGCATTTGACTTAACAGGAGGGCTATTCGCTGTTGCCAGATGTTGACCTATAGACTGATATTAGGTGTTGATGCACAAAGCAATCGTAATTGTAATTAGTTACCTGCGAATGCTGGGCATTGGTACATGTTGAGCAGTAGTGGACATTGCCACCACTGGACATTTTCCTTTAGTGGATATCTTCCATTGGTGAGAGCTGTCATTGATGGATATTAGGTGTTGATAAACCTTAGGAATCAAGGGACATTTGCTCCCCGGTGGACATTAGCCAACACAGAACATTAAGCATTGATGGGCAAAGCCCTACTAGCCTATGATGACCTCTATTGTCTTGGTGAACATTAGGTATGAGCAGAGGGTGGACCTCTGTGCCCCCCTCCCCTGCCATCTCCCACATACCTGGCAGTCTTGTCCAGGGAAACATCCTATGAGCTGGCTTGGAGGCAGTTGGTGGGTGTTAATGTCTATGTTTCTATCTGCCTTCTCTCAGAAAGCCCTTTGGTCATGGCGGTTTGGGGGACTCGTAGGTGATGTGGTAATACCCTTGGAGGGAAATTCCTGAGTTTAAAAGAGTCTAATCGGCTTCCTGAGCTACAGAGGGATTGGGTTACACACGAATCCACAGGCTCTCTCATCTGCCACCCTGACCAAGACTGTCTGGGTGATTGCCCTTCCTCCTCTGTAAATGGTATGATTTAGGCACACCGGGCTGGCTTCACAGGCAGTGGGACCTTAGAAGAGTCCTTTGCTTGAGTTAATGCTCTGCTCTTGTCATCTTGAAATTCTTAATAATTTTTGAACAAGAGGTCCTACGTTTTCATTTTGTACTGAGTTCCACAAATTATGCGGCCAGTTCTGAAACACAGAATCCTGGCTACCTGCTATGTGACCTTGGGCTGCTCTTCTCTGAGCCTCGGTCTCCCCAGCTGTGAAATGAGGTCAGGAAGAGTCAGGAGGAAGACTTTGACTCTGATCTTTGGCTGTTCATGCTCTAAGATCTAAAATCAATGATCTGATTAAATAATTTGATCTGATATTTGAGCTACTTAACTTCCCCCATTTTTTTTTTCAACAGAAAAATAAATGGAATCCCAGTATTTTTTGGTTTCTCATAATTCTCAGTCCTCTTTGATATGTGGGATTTGCATGGCAAACTTGGCTACTGAGGTAGGATAGATAAAATGAAGGATGAATTATCTGACAGATGAAGCCAGGCTCAGGCTGGTTTCCTAATCTGTACAGTGACAATAACACCAGGGGCAGTTGTTGGGAGAAGGAAATGATAGTATACACACACAAAGTCCAAGAAACATGTGCCCAGTAAATGGCAGCTGTATTATTAATGAAATGAGAGAAAATATTTGTCACCCAGCCTGTGTCATGATGGCAAGCTGTGCCTCAGTTGCTTCTCCATCCCTGAAATTCAACTGACATACTCATTGTAGCCTAGTCCACGTTAGGCGCACAGAGCAAAGATCCTGCGGGTTACAGTATTGTTCTGCCATTGCAGATCTTAAACTTTATGAAATTTTTCAGTTCTGAGTCAGTTATCAAAATACGAGTCTAAGACTATGTGGTTCTGTAATTCACTTCATAATTCTATGGTTGAATGAGAAATTTCCAGAACAAGGATTTATGTATGACGTGTCAATTTTGTGCCAGGCACTGTGCTTGATTCTTTACACGTTACTTCATTTACTCTTCATATAAACCTGTGGAAGGAGACATTTTCATCCCCATTTTCCAGGCTCAGGGAGGTAAAGTGACTAGGCCAGTCACACAACTGGTTTGTAACGAGCCCAGGATGTTAACGCTTTTCTGTGAACTCCAAAACGAACCTTTGCACTAATCTCCATAATTCTGTAAGATTCTAATGACCCCATTCTCAGCCCCAGGAATCCAGGAGGGTGGAGTATGGCAGGATGAAAGCAGTCTCTCTAGGGGAAGGTGGGGCTGGCTGCAAACTGCTCAGGTCCACTTTGGCTTTGCTGGAGTGACCCCCTCAGATCTGGGGTGTCTGGCCACGCGTGACCACGAGGTGGCGCTGAGGGCCGAGAGCCTCCGGAGGGCCTGCATGGAGGCCCCATTCACCGTGGGGCTTCCGCTCTCCCTCAGACAGGCCGAGGCCAGGGCTGGGGGTGCGGGGTAATGTCCTCACAGGAAGGACAACCACGCAGCGATGGTGTTTGCGCCCACCCTCCCACTGCAGCTGCATCTCAGGGTGGAGGTGACCTGCCTCGGAGCTCACTCCTCTCCTGCAGGAGACCCAGCCTCCCTTCCCCTCCTGCCTGAGGACCGCTTAGTCCCTATCTTTAAGACCTGTTCCAAGTCCCTCCTCCAAGGGCTCCTTCATCAAGTGGGGCTTTGGGAGGGCCCAGCCCCACTGAGTGTAACTCCAGGGATCTCTTCCCCTCCCTTCCATTTAAAGCCTCTCTCATCCCAGGGAATGTGGGAGGGGTGCAGACCAATTGGAGGACTGAGTGCTGGCCTCTCACCCTAACAACGTACCCTCCCAGGCCTCATCCCCTTCTCATATTGACTGTAGGCGTCTATATGGGCTCCTGGGGGTGGGGAGGGGCTGAGTGACAAGATGGGCAAGCTCTCCACCCATTCCTGTGGCCAGTTCTGGATTCCGTGCCGTTGCTCACCTATGACTCCTCCCAAGTGCAGCTCCTTCTGTTCAGGCACACTTGTCCTTCTCAGCTGTGTGGATGAGCCTCCTCCAGGAAGCATTCCTAACCCTGCCACAGGGCTCTCACAGCTCCCTGTGCTGTTTATAGTCGCATGTCCTCTTCCCTGTCCTAACCCAGGAACATGAGTCCTTTCGTGGCAGAAATGGAGGTGAACCTGTGATTGTTGGTGATAGATATTCCTATCGACAATGGCCAGTTAGAAAGAAGAATTTGCTGACAAAAGAGCCACTCAGATGAGCTGGAAATGAGCTCCCTGTCACTGGAAGTGTACAAGCAGGAGTTAGGACACCACTGCAGTCGAAATGCCAAGAAGGAATAAAGCACTGTTGGAGCTCAGAGGAAAGAGATGGAGAAGGGCCTCAGGAAAAGCTTCTGAGGAGGTGAGGCAGAAACTGTGCCTATTAGGATGAGAAGGAGCTGATAGGGATGAAGGAGGGGAAGGGCAAGGTCCCAGAGTAACAGCCTGAGCAAAGGCAGAGGCATGCAAGAGCCTGGCTAGTACATGGGAGTCAGGGTGGCAGGGAGAGGGGAGATAAGGAAGGTGGACAGTGTGCAACTTATAGTAAAAGGTACAACCTATTCTTGAGTAACTCCCCTCTCCATGTCACCTCACTTCCCCATCCTGGAAGGTTATCGGGCTTTTCAGGGAAAACCTGCAGCCCAGGGCAGGGCAGGTCCTGATTCATCCTGTGGCCCCAGGGCCCAGCCCAGGGAATGTCAGTGAACAATGGTAAAGTGATGGAAGGAGGGACTCTTTAAAAAATGTTTATTAAACCAAGGACCAGTTAGGTATTGGGTGGGGCTGGTAGGAGAAGACAGAGCTCTCAGTGTCCTGTGGGCATCTTTGTGGGACCAGCCCCCTGATGCCCACATGGCCACTGATGGTTGGCTTCTACCCAACACCTTCTCCCCAACATATCCCTAGGACACACTATTACAAAAGTAAACAAATGAAACTTTTTCTTTTACAAGTGACATTTTTCCATCCCCTACCAGCAGGGGGTGGAGGGTGGGCTGGCTGGTTGAAAGTGACAGTCCATTAAAAAGGCAACAACTTGTATAAAAAGAAGACTAAGGAAAGAGCCCAGGGCTGGGAGCCACCCTAGTAGGGGAGCATAAACTTGGATGAGAGCTGCCTGCCTCCTTCTGCTGCGTTCTCAGTTGGGGGAAGATAGGCTATGCAGGCTCTATGAATTCAAGGCCAGTGGGAACTGAATCTAGGAGGCCCCTCCTTGCCCACGGCCAGGTGGGGCTCCAAGATTGCGTCAACATGTTGGGCGGGGGGCGTGCATCTAGAGGCAGTGCCTCAAGGATCAGTGGGTACATTTAGTCTTGATGTTGGGGGACTGCTCCCGAGTGGGAAACTGGCAGAACTGGGACTGGCATGCCTGTAGCTTCCAGAGGCTCTGAGAGATGAAATGACTTAGCCTGTGCCACACAGCTGGTCACTGGGCCCAGCGTTCCACTCCTGAGGCCCTTGCCTGTCCTCCTGGGGATGACAGGGAAAGGGCATAAACGGCAGGATGTGGGTCTTGGCAGCAAGGGGAGCCCAGAAAGGGAGAGGGATGGCATGATTTAGAGAAGACAGCAAAATGTAAACGTGCCCAGCTGGAAGGCAGGACACTGGGTCCAGTCATGCCTCTGCTGCTATAGTACCTCAGATTAGCAATTTTCCTTCTCTAGGCCTGTTACCCCATCTGTCACATCAGGAGGTGGACTTGATTTTTTTTTCTCCAGTCCTTTCTATAACTAAAATTCTAACCAGGGTCCTAGGGGGAAGAGAAAAAGATAAAGTGGGCCACACGTGCCCAGAGCAAAAGAAACCCATGCCCCTGAGTAACTGGACTGTGGATCCAAGGGGGCGCTCAGCCATAGACCTGAACTCTGACCTTCTTCCTGTCATGGTCAGATCGGTCCAGGCCTGAGAGAAGGCACTTTAGGGTCAAGTGGGGAAGGACAGCAGGGGACTGCTCTGCTTTGGCATTGAAGACCCTCTGCTTATGGTTTGGGGGTAACATAGACAAAGCAGCAAGACTTTGCTCCTAGGTGTTGGTCCCAGGTCCAAAGCCTCTTCTTAGGTCCACAACTATGTTTCAATGATGTCGCCATACAGGCCTGCAGAGTCCCCACTGGCATTGGCACATTAAAATATAAATTACCCAGGACCTGAGTCAGCCCAGGGCAGCAGTCTTTATGTGGCCCCAGACCACACCATTCGTCACAAGGTGTGGGCATCCCTGGCAGCTGGTTCCCGGGTGTCTATGCAGTGTAGGGCCACCTTGGAGCTCGAGCCAGGCTGCCGGGGATAGGCGCCCTCTCGTACCAGGCGCTGGCACCGCACACCCTGGCCCACATTGATGCTCTGCAGTGCTGGGAAGTGCAGGAGCAGCATCTCAGGCAGGGGCACCAGGTCTGTGCCCGACAGGTCCAGCTCCTGCAGAGAGTCCAGGCCTGAGAACATCTCAGCTCCTGCCCACTTGAGCTTGGGGTTGTTTGACAGGTCTAGGACCTGCAGGCCCTGCAGCTCACGGAAACCATACGGCTCCAGTTTGGGGAGACCCTGCAGGCTGCTCAGTGAGAGGTGTGTCAGGCCGGCCAGCCCCGTGAAGTCACCTGGGCCGATGGCAACCAGTGGGTTCCCGTCCAGGCTCAGGTAGCGCAGGGGCAAGTCCTGGAGGTCGGGCATGGTACGGAGCTGGTTCCAGGCCAGATTCAGGCTCTGAATTGTGGGTGTGGGCAGGCTGGCCCGCGCACGGTGGGGCACGAGGTGATGGATGAGGTTGTGGGAGAGGTCCACCTGCAATGCCCTGCCCTGGCTGTGGGTAGTGAAGGCAGACACTGGGACCTCACGTAGCCGGTTGTGGCTGAGGTTCACGTCACTCAGGGGTGAGCTGGTGAAGCTCTCGGCTGGCAGGGCTACTAGGCCATTGTGGCTGAGGTCGAGGGACTCCAGGTAGCGAAGGCGGGAGAAGGCAGTGGGCGAGATGCTGGTGAGCAGGTTGTGGCTGAGATCCAGGCCAGCCAGTGTGGTATAGCCTGGTCCTGCCAACACTGACTCATTCACTGTCTCTAGCCGGTTGGAGGACAGGTCCAGGTGGGCTGTGTCCAGAGGGATGGGCACGGGCACAATGTGGGGGCCCAGGCCACTGCAATCCACTTGTGTCAGGCTGAAGCTGTCAAAGAGGCCGAAGGTCTCCACCTCACATTGGCACCCAGGAGAGCATGGCCGAGTCATCTGGACTCCTCTCACAGCCAGCAACAGCAGTGTGGGCAGCAGCATGGGCCACAGCATGGTGGCAGCTAGAAAAAGAGCCATAGGGGAGGGTTTTGCAGCAGGTATCCCACACAAGTTGGTTCTAACCCCACCCCATAAAACACCAGCTAATGTGTCTAGGCACAGCTGAGAGCTGCCACGAGTACCCCATCCTCCCAGGATGCTTTCCCTGAATACTCTTCATTATGTAATTCCTCGTCCCTGTGTCTCTCTGGCTTCAGACTCCCCAGCTGTTTGGTAAAAGGGGTTAGGCCACACTGGAGGATTTTTAACTTTCTTAGATGAAAGTGGGCCTGTTCTGGCTGAAGTGAGAGGGGGGACCTGGAGCCTTCCATGCCTGCTTACCATCTCTGCCTTAGGACATTAAGGAACCCAGCTGGAAAACCACTGGACTAGATGGGTCTTTGGCTGGCCGCTCCAGCTCTCTCAGTCCAGGTCCTATTGGTAGTGGGTGGAGTTCATAGCTTAGGGGTCAGGGTTGGGGTCAGGATATTCCATTTACTTCTGCTGAGCATGTGCCATGTGTCGGGTGCTGTGCTAGCCACCTCACCACACAGTCTTACTTAACCCTCGCAACCACAAAAACTGTTAAGATAGCAATTTCTGTTGCCATGTCACAAAGAAGGAACTGAGACTTAGAGAGGTTCAGAATGTTATGTATGGCCACATGTAAATGGGAGGGGAACGAGATAGAGCACAGGGAAAGCGTGGTTCACTGTCATGGTTTGGCAGTGGCTGAGCCATGCCTGAGACCCACATTCCAGCCTCTCAGACCGAGGTCTCCCTGCAAGGACTGGCCCTGCCTCATCTCTTTTTGGTGACAATGTCTGGGTCTATAGTCCTAAACTCCCTCACCTGGCCTGTCCTCCAGAGGCAGGATCCTTCATTCCAAACGGGGACCCTGTGTCTAGACTTTCAGATAGACTCTGAGGATACCATCCTAATCCCCTCCCCCCTTGCCCTGCCCCCGCCCTTCTCTGCTGATACAGCTCTTACTCTTCTTTGGCTCTTCCTTTGACCTAGGGCATGCAGCTGGGCTAGTTCACCCATTACACAGATGAAGAAACAGAAGCTCAGAGAGGAAAAGGGTTTTACCCCGAACTAGTAAAAAGCAGGGCAGGATTAGAACCCAGGCCTGTGCAATTCCAATTCCTCTATTTTCATCTGCTGTCTCCAGCAGGACTGGCAGGGTGGCTGGCGGAGAGACAGGATCCAAGAGGGGCTTTTCCCACTGACACTTGCTATGGCGCAAGCCATGTCACCTCCCCTGGCCTCAGTTTCCCTCCCCGTACAATTATCACAGTAGCTGCCACTGATGCCAGGCACTACATGTACACTGTGACATTCAATCCTTATGCCCACGATAGCTCCTTGGATGGCAGTGCTCAGGGAGGGAAAGGGTTGAGCAGTGAAAAGCAGGCCAGTCTGTGGTTATTCCCTCCCACCACACAGCAGCCACTCAGCCTGGGACATAGAAGGCACCAAGCCTCACTCCAGCAGGTCTCTTCATCTGGGGTGGCCCTGCTCTGCCCCACTGCCCTGTCTTCCCCCCACCCCTCCCACTGCCCTTCAGGGAGGGATGGTACAGGGACCTGCCCACCTTCTAGACTCGGGTGGGTGGGGAGGGAGCAACGGGATAGTATTACCACCCTTCCATGAAACTTTAAAGGGGCTGCCACTTGATCTACCCTGGCTCTGCATGGGGGCAGGGAGAAGCGGGGTTCTTCTCCCCACCCCACTATGGGAAACCCCTTCTCTCCCACCCCTTTCTTTTGTAGAGTTCAATTTGAGGATTAAATCCAGCCCAGGTGCATTCCGGGCTTGGTCCCAGCTGAGGCAGGACAGAGTGTTCCAATGTCTGGAACCAAAAGGAAAATATTAAATTGCTTTAGGTCCCCTTTGTTCCCTTGGGTGAGCTTTTCACCGCAGAGGTTCATTACCAGTCAGGGCCCTACCTTGCCTGCTAATCAGGTCTGCTCACATCCACCCTTCCTGGGGTTTAAACAAACCACACATACAAAAACAGGCCCTGAGATTACCCTTTGATAAAAGCGATAATATAATGTGCCTATTAAGCGCCAAATGGCCTCTCACGAGCTCCTGCTTATGTAACCTGGAGCCCAAACATAGCCTAAACGTTACCTGTACAGATAGGGGGCCTCTCACCACTCCTCTCCAGGCCTCAGCCTTGTCCCTTGAACCACGAGGCAGTAATTCTTGTCCTGCCGTCTTCATATAAGTTCATTCGACCCTCACTGAAATGCAACACAAACTGAAAAGCTCTGCACGCATGCAGGGTGGTCATCACTGGGCCACCATGGGCATGGAATTGAGGCAATGGGAGGGACAGCTGATGTAAGGGAAGCAGGGGCACAAAATGAGACCTAACTAGATAGCTGTGCTTGTGAACACTCTGAGGGTGCCCTGGACAGGTTCTTGCTCCGCCCTGGACATTCACATGGAAAGTGCTGACGGGGACAGTCAGAGACAGTCCTCATGTCTCTGGCTAGACACATGTTCTCTCATATAATCCCCAGTCACTCCAGGAGGTCAGCAGTCTTATGCCCATTTTTGAGTGGAGGAAACTGAGAATGAGGAAAGGAAAGCAGCAGAGCCAGGAACTGAACTCAGGCCTTTGTAACCTCATAATTGGTTTGGTTCCAGTGGAACGTGTACTTCTGTGTCGCTGCGAAAAGAAGAGCTATGTGTCGAGAGTCCTAGGGCCAAGCGCCAGCTGCCATTGACTGCTATGACAGCTGGTAGGTGGCAAGCTTTTTAGTACTCAATGGCGCCGGGGCTTTCCTGAGGTCACAGTAGAGCCCAGAGGCCTCTCAGGGGTGTCCCAGGCTGTTGAGAGAAGAGAAGGGATAAATCCCCAAGAGGGGACAAAGGCAGAGGTGTGGGCTGGTGGTCTTTGAGAGTCGGCGACCCTGTTCTGCTTAGAGGAAATGTCCTCTTTGGGGTAACATAAGGAGGGGTGTGCCTTCATGTGAGTGTCTCAGAGATGCTGGGGTCTGGCACTACTGCTGCACGCCCCTTAGCGAAGGCTCAGGGACCGAGGGGAGGGCAGAACTTTCCCTGGAGGAGACTGAGGGAAGATAAGGAAGATTCCTGGTGGGGGGGCAGAGCCCTTTATAGTTTACAAAAGGCCTCTTCTCACTTTCTCACTTGTGATTTGACGCAGGGAAGACTGCCGAGCGCGGTGTGCACCCCTTCACTTTAGCGATGAAGAGAGCATGCAGCGACTTATCCATGGATCCCCAGTGAGGCGTGGTGACCGATGCTCAGGCTCCAACTTCCTGACCCCAGGCCCAGGGCTTCTCTGGCCCCTCAACATAGCTACTGACTCTCTTAAGGATCTTAGGGAGTCAAAAATAACACTCAGAAGAGCTTACAATTTCATGCTGCCATAATGCTAGGTATCATAAGGATAAATTGCATGTCTAAGAAAACTATAACTTATAACTGTGTATTACAAAAACCCAACCTAAATTCTAATTTTAGAAAGTCTAGAAGAAAATATATCAGCAAAACAGTGGTTTTTCTTCAGATAGTGAACTCTAATTAAAACATGACTTAATCTCCTTTCCCCCTCATTTCCTCTCATAGTAAGAAAATATATAAAACACAGTGAGTAACAAAGGCTCCTGATAGGACTGCCTCTTGGCCCTCTCTGCTTTCTCTGATCTTGGCTGGCCACGATCCCTGAGCCTCAGTCTCCTCATCTGTAAAACGGGACATTAATAGCCACCTCACAGGACTGTCATGAAGATGAAACAAAACGGAAGTAAGGCACCTAGCAGGGCTCCCAGCACAGGGGAAGGGCTCAGTGTGGGCTGCCCTGCCTTCCTCCACCGACAGGGAGCCAGTGGGGTGGGGATCAATGGGTGGGCCTGACCCTATCTTCTTCCTCCTTCCTTTAGCAAACATGTATCAAACATGTCAAAGCTCTTATCAGCACCCTCCTGGGGAGCGGGTCTTTCCATGGAGGCCACTGTGTTGTTTCTTTACAGGGCTGCTGGATCTGGGAAGGGATGGGGAATGTGAGTTCCTCTAGACAAAGACACCAGCCTCTCTGCTCTGCAGAGAGGAAAGGCCTTCACAGCGTGAACCGGGCAAGTATGGAGAAAGGGAGAGGCAGACCAATGGCCACCATGGAAGCTAAGGGAGGAAAGGGATCTGTGGCTCCAGACACATCACCTCTTTTCCAAACCCTGACCTGCAGATACAAGGTAAAAGATCCACTGATGAATGAGGTTACAGAACACCAGGGTAGGAGGACAAGGACTTAGAAACTACCCACCCTTGCTTTAGGGGACAAAGCATAAGGTCTTCTGGGCAGGGGCCGTGAGTTGGGCCCGTTGTGACTCTAAGGAAAGTTTGCTGATGTCTCGTGAGGTCAAAAGAATAAATGGTGTGGTCCTAATAGTCTCCAGACAGGTCTCTCCACTGTGACACTCCAGGCCCTGCTAGAGAGTCTCTAAAACAACTTTGGCCACGTCATCCACCTTCTCAAAAACCTCTCGACTTCTACTTTTACCGACAGAAATCAAGTTCTTCCTTGTACGGGGACATCTGCAAGTTGTCCCCACTTTCCTCCCTCCCCTTCCTGAGCCCCCATCTGAACTTGAATCTACAGCGTTGGTGACAGCCTCTGCTCACATTTACCCCAAACTCAGAGAATTCCAGGGCTGGGAATTCCAGCCCTGCCCGCATCCACCTGGCCTGCCCTGGCCCCGCCAGTGGAATGAAGCCTGTTCTGCCCACTCCTGTGCCACCCCTCCCTCCCTTCCTTGCTCCCCTGGCCTGTCACACCAGACTTTGGGCACACTTCCTCAGACATACATTGAGTAAATTCTCTGCTATTAGTTATTTACCTGCCCATTTCCTGACTTGAAATGGGCATGATCCTGCCTTCTTCACCTGTTAATATTTTCCCACACCTGAAGCCAGAGCCAGGCTTGGTAGGCAGCACTGCTGGATAAAGAAAGAGTCCAGCAGTTAAGAGTCAACCGCTGGACTCAGACCTGGTGTGAATTCAACTCCATACCTACTAGCCTCAGCAAGTCTCAACCTGGTTGATTCTCAGTGTCCTTAGAAGGATTAACAATACAGAGCTGGCTAAAGCATTAAGAGGCAGCGTGTGAAGCATTCGGCTATCTGCCACATATTAGTGCTCAGCGCTTGGTAAACAATGATTGCGATGATTTATTAAGCTTCCTGAGGGCAACGACAGTGTCATTTTTCTTTATGTTCCTCCCTAACCAAGTTCCCAATGCATGGCAGGTCCATTGTGCCAACATTCTCCACTTTGCTGGTGTTTGCTGGCCAGGTCCCAAGCTGCCTCTCCTATGAGAAAATCTCTCTGGGGTTAGGGGTTCTGGCTTGGCCCCCCTGGCCCCAGCTGCCTACCTCTGGTGCTGCAACACAGCATCTCGGGCCCATAGATTTGCCAGTTCCTCACCACAGCTTCAAGAGGGAGTCTCTGGCGCAGGAACAAAGTGGGTGGGGAGCTGGGCCTTGGCCTGGACCAAGGGCCCCAGCACCCACCTAAGACAGGCCTTTGCTTTCACCAGCTGCTCCTCAATGCCTGGCTGCCTCCCACCTTGCTTCCTTCTTCATGAGCTCACTCAAGCTGATGCCAACGAAATCCCCAGGTGCAAATTCCATTAACATCCTGCCCCCCAACCACTTAGTCAGCTCTGGAAATGCAAGGCTAAAAGAATTTCAGGGCTAACTCCTGGAGCCTTGAGGGCTGGCTCTCCCAGCAGGACTGCTAATGGTACACATCTGTATAAACACATCAGCTCACCATGCACTTCTATGCTAGCACCTTGTTTATGCCTCACCACAGTCCTTGACCATGGGGATTACTGTCCCTATTTTGCAGAGAAGGAGACTGATATTATTAAGCTGGGTAGTAGAGGAACCAGGTCTCAACCCCAGAGGTTCTTAGCTCCAAATCCGATGCTCCTTATACCACTGTGCCTCAATGTACAAATGGGCCCATGTAAATGATGGCTAGCTAATCGTGCTGGACGATAATTATGTTTACCTGTCTGTCCTCTGGTGGGCAGGGATGGCGTTAGGTTCATTTTTATGTCCTGGGAGCTGAGCTTTGGGTCTATCACACTATATGAAGATATACCAGGCATGTAGAATACTACCACCTTACCCAAGGACACCACTCAGCCTTTCCAGTGCCTCCCTGCAAGTCATCCTGCAAGGTTAGCAGGTTAGATGGCATCCTATCTCTTCTACAGCTGCATAAAGACACCCAGGAAAGTTCAGTGATCTGTCCAGAGTCAACACAGCCATGGAAGCCAAGGGCTGGACTCAGGATCCAGGTAATTTGACACCCAGTGCCCGGCCTCCTCTGTGACATGATCCCTGATGCAGGTGGGCCCTGGGGCCCCAGCAACCTCACCCAAGGAGGATAATCTACAAGGGTAAGGTTCCCAATAGTATTTTTTCCTTCCAGTGTGTCTTCCTCCTGGCCTGGACTGTTGCAATCAACTTGTTCCTGGCCCTCTGCCTCCAATAGCCTGCCTTGCTGGGCACCAGAGAACAATCTCAACAGAAGACTAGGATCCCACCACTGCTCCCTGTTTAAAACCCATCCCACAAAGAGAAAGTGCCAATCTAGAGGCCCGTCTCGCTCTGAGGGCTCTCTGCCTTTGCACAGGCTGTTCTCTCTGCTGAAGATGACAGAGATGGCCTTCTTTTGTCTACCACACAAATTCTTACTCATTCGATTTCAAATCTAACCTGCCTCTCATCTGGCAAAAGGTCACCCTCCCCCTAGGCCGTTCTTCAAGGTAAAACACTTCGTGGTCTGTGGCCATCTCCAAATTTGTGTCCAGCTCCTTTCCGGCATGGGGCTAGGCCAAGTGAAAGAGAATAAACTACATGTGAAAAGCCCTGATCAGAAAGCTTTCCTCTGCTTGGAGAAAGTAACAATTGGTCCAAGCTTGCAGGATACTAAGGGCTTTGCCAGGTGGTGAAAGCAGGTGTAGGACCATAGTAGATGTTGACTATTGTCAGTGCAAGCCAACAAATGTCCGCACAATGTAATACAGACTATAAATCTCTTCTCATTTTATTAGCACATGTAATTCATTATCCTACCTAGTTGACATTCACAGATCAATGAGACAGGAATTCCTGTCTTCATTTGAAGGAGGAGGATACCAAGAATCAGAGAGGTCAAGTTGCTTGCCCATGGCTACAGAGCTAGGAAGCAATGGAGTAGGAGTAAAATTCAGGTCCTTCTGACTCTAAAAGGCTGGAGCAATCAATGGCCTCCAGATTCCTCTCCCAGTGTCTAGCACCATCCACAAGCCAAAGGAAAATTTCTTAAATTACCTTTCCCATACTGTCACATCTGTTTAAACCCTCCAGCAGCTCTCTACTGAGTACAAGTTCAAATACCAGCTCCTAGGCCTGGCATTCAAGGCCTTCATACTTGGCCACTGCCTTCCTTCCCAGCCTCAAGCTGAATTCTAATCTCTGCCCCCATCTGACCGTCCACAATGCCGACCTCTTCTGTGCTGTTATCAGAGTGCACAGAGCCATGCAGTGCAGTTTCCTCTGTGGGAGACACTTTCTCTCTCCAGGGTATATTCACCTGACTTCCCCAGACTGTTGCATTCCAGCCTTCCTGGACTGCAGGGGCTCCTGGCCCACCTCACTTCATCTCTAAGTAACTTCAAAGCCACCTCCTCGCCTCTCCTTCAAAAGACCAAATTAGTGCCAGAGAATTAGTCAAGGTAGAATGGAGATGTGTGTAACATTAAAGTGTTTTCAGGTTTTGGGGTCTCTACCAGTCAGCCTGAATCCAAAGGGAGGAGAGAGGCTGTCAACACCTCCCTTTCCAGAGGGGAAACTGAAGCCGAGAGAGGGAAAGAAAGTGCCCACGGTGGCCTCCTTCCAAGGTGAATGGCTTGTGCCCCTCCACATCTACAGTATCTGGCAAAATTCTGGGTATAAGACTGGGGCGGGGTGGGTCCGCTGTGAGATAAGGTGTTAGGGTTATCTTTGGGACGCAGGATCAAAAGCCCAGCAGTCTCCCGTCACCTGAACCCTCCCTCTAGGGTCAGACTTGGGCTCTGCAAGCCTAGACTTCTCGGAAGGGTAGAGCAGGCAAGGAGGAAGGATAGGATAGGTTCCTGAGTCACCTCCTCGCCCGGGCCAAGTGTGGGCGGGCACCGCTCCCAGGCCGGCTCTCGCAGGCTGTGCTGGGTATCCTGACCGCACGCTCGGCGCCACGAGGGAGTTCTCACCCCCATCCTTAACAAGCTGGGCAATTTGCACAGTGCCGTACTGTGGGCCAGGAGCCGGCCCTTGCGCAACCAGTATGTGCAAGGTTCCTACGCACCACAGTCCAATTGGGGGTCCGGGAGCCGGCGCCCCGGCCAGGCCCGGATCCTGAAAAGCCGTCACATTCTCACCTACGGGATCGGAGGGCTGATTCCCCCACCCCAGGGGCGGCTTGCAAACCGAGAGCGGATCTCAAAGCGGAGCTGGGGCTGGGGACTGGCCTCTCTGCCCGGAGGACACGTCTCTCTGGATCACATACACTCCGAGAAGCGCCGGGCGAGCAACACCGGTTGCCTGCTCCTCTTCTCCAGCTCCTGGCCGGGGCCCAGGACTAGCCGCTTCCCTCTCTCCCCCTAGCTAGTTCGGCGGGGGTGGCCGGCACGTTCCTCCCGCCCTGAGTGAGGCCATTCCCCAGGCACTGCCGATCCCCACCCTCAACCCCCGCCGGTCCTGTCTCGTCCCCTCCCGGCTCTAAGGATCCCAGGAGACGAAAGAGCGTAGGGTTGCCAGCGTCCCCAGCCCAGGCTGCAGCGGGGAGGACCTGAGCTGCTGCCCGAGAAACCGGGAGAAAAGTTTGAAGCCAAGTCCGGGGCCCGGGTGGACAGCAGGGGAGCGAGGAGTTGGGGCGGTGTCCGGCTCTCGGCGCGCACACACTCCACGGACGCCCAATCCCGACACGTCGACAGGCACAGACCACGTACGCGGACACAACGATGCGCCCACCAACACCCACAACCAAACGGGCCCACAAAACGTGGACACAGACGCGAAACAGCCACGCGAAGCCACGGACATACAAAGGCACAGGCAGATGCACGTCCCCGGACCCAAATCCACAAAGACTCACAAACGCGAGATGCACGTGTCGGCACAAAGACCCCCGAGGCGCCGGCCCCTGCCCCCAGCCCCGGCCCGAGTCTTTGTCTCCTGGAAGCCCTCTCCCTCTGGTCGGGTTCCCCCTCCCGCCGAACCCCGGGCATCTGGCGGCCGCTGCTGACACCATGGGTCCAGGAAAAGTTGAGAGGCCCCAGCCCCGTCCCCCTAGTCCAGCGCCGCCCACTCGCCAGGTGGGGCAGCCAGGTTGGGGTCGGG
>NW_006494614.1:47825716-47841246 GCF_000325575.1 Pteropus alecto | reverse complement strand
CCGCCCGACGCCCAGTGGCGGCTCCGCAGGCAGTCCAGATTTAGGGAGTGTCGCCAAAGTGTCTGCTTTTCCTGGCGCGCTCCCCGCCCCCCGCCCGCCTGCGGAGCCCGGGTGCCACCCTAGGGAGCGTCTCAAAAGTGCGCACGCTGCTCCCGCCCACTCCAGTCGGCCTCGCTCCCAGCTTCCGGCAACCGGGATCCCTGCCCCCTTCCCGGAGCGCCTGAGCAATCTCAGCAGATGGCCGCACAGTCGGGAACATCTGGAGGTCGCTGGAGAGTGTGAGTGTGTGTTTGTGTGTGTGTGTGTGTGTGTGTGTGTCGGGGGGGATGGTAAGAAAGAGATTGGGCGAGGGAGGCTCCCCTCTTCTCGATTTTATCCCCCCCATTTTTTTTAATGAGTGAAAGAGGTCCAGAGACGTTAGTGAGAGGGAGACCTAGAATCCCCAAGCAGAGAGAGACTGGCTGAAAGATGAACCCGCAGAGAAGCAGAAAGGAGAAAGCTGGACTTGGGCACAAAAGCTGGCAGGAGAGAAGAGAATAAGCAACAGATTTATTTTTTTTTCTGGTATGAATTATCGAAGTTCCGATTGGGATTCTAAGAAGAGAAACTGCATGTGACTAGGCAGCAGTTTATGTCTATATTCCTAACTCTGCAGCCCACCCTCTCTCACCCCTTTGTGGTGAAAAGGGCAGGAAAACTTGCAAAAAATCTAATTAAAATGGGAGTTTGGGGAGAAATTGCTTGGTGGTTACATTCCCTATGTGGCGAGTGGGTGTGAGTTTGACTCTCCCAGTCTACAGACAGGAGGAGGGACCCCAACCAAAGGCACAGAGTGGGAGTCTTTGTTGAGGGAGGCTATGGTCTTGAGCCCTGGGCCTCCCCAAAACTTCTTTTCTGTGCAGTTAGGCAGTGTTCCCCCTACAGTGGCCCAGGCTTGCCCACCCAGTCTTTTTGCTCCTTTTTTCCTTAGTACTTAAAAAAAATTTTTTTTTCAATTAAAAATTTTGCTTGGGCTTGTGTATTTGTGTCTGCCTTTGTGTCTAGGGAAGGAGGGAGATGGGGAAGGAGGAGTAGAGGCCACAAGGCAGCAGAATCAAATTTGCCCAGAGAACAGAGTGCTCTTGCAAGTCCTTATCCTGCAGTCAAAGACTGTGGTGGTAGTGTGGCAACTCCACTCACCTGGGGCGAGACCCATGGACCATTTGGACCCTGCCAGTTAGGGAGGTCTAGGGAGAAGGCTAGGAGTCTGGTCTTATCACTGTGGGATAGGGAGAGCTCCCCCATCTCCTCTCCATCCATCATCGGCCCCCAGTTAGAATTTCATCTTCCAGAACTGGGAGGCCAGTGGGGGCCACCCAGCTCAGACTTCTTGTCAGTTTTTGAAATGGTACTATAGACCCCATTTGCATCGTTACCTCCTCACAATCGAGCTGAGAGCTGAGTAAACGGGCTGCTGAGAGTCAACTCTGCACCCCCTAAGTGTACTCTGTGCATCTTGAGGCCCTTAGGAGGAGTCAGAGCCCTTCCTGTGCCCCCTCCCCTCCCTGCCTAGAGGGGAGAGAGAGACTTGAAAATCAGAAAAAAACAGCATTCGGAGAGTGCCCCAAGCTTGGACAGGGGTCAGACGCCATCCCTGTCACCTACCAGCTATGGGTAAGTAACTTTAGGGAAATTACCTAACCTCTCTGAGGGATTGTCAGGAGTAAACAAGGTCACTTGGTAAAGCATTAGTCTGGCTCACTGGAAGCACCATTGTGCATTGTCATCGCCATTATTATTATTATCCCAAGGTGTCTCCTGTCAGGGATGAAGCAGAGGCTGGAAAGCCCAGCGGTCTGACCAAGGAATGGTCACCTGACCCTCTGGCCCAGCTAGCCCACTTGCCTGCTACCTCCAACCCTCCTGTGTGTGGGGGGGGCCTTTTGTTCAAAGGAACCCCTCTTGGCCCTGACCTAGAGACTTTCAACCTCCTCCCTTGCTGTAGTGTTGTAGAGTGAGGTTTACTTCAGCCTCTGAGAAATGGAGATGAATACTCCACTTCCAGGGAACCGAAGGACGCTAACTCCCACTGCCCTTTGTCTGCAGGGTCGAGCTTGCTGGGCTGGAGGCTCCAGGCCCCTTCAAAGGGCTTCTCACTTACTATAAGCATAACAAACAACCCTTCACATTTGAGCTGGTGGCTGGCAGCTGTTTCTGAGCACTTCTACGTTCATCATATCTCTGATCTTCTTTAATTGGGAGGTGGCCTCCAGGGGATTCTGGTGGGGAATCTCTATCAGCCCTACCCTCCCTCTGCGATGTGCCTCAGTCGATGGTCTCTCAGCCTCCAGGACCCCTCTTGTCTGCTGTCCCACCGTACCAAAAAATGGCCTTTATAAACTGCAAATCTGCAAAATGGACCATGACATTTGCCTGCTTAAAACCTTTCAATGTCAAAATTCCAACTCCTTGGCCAGGCATTCAAGGCCCATGTGACATGCTTCCTTCACTCTGAAGGAGACCAAAAGTTTTGCCTTTTGGAATATTGATTTTAAACTGTATTAAGAAACAAGACTCAGAATGAACCTTTGACCCCTCTCCCTTTCCTGCCCAAGAGATTCAGATAGAAAAGCCTGCTTCGGAGAGGAAATTTTAGGATGTTCACCTCAGCCTAATTTGAATTAAATATGGTAAATAGGAGGGCTTCAAGCTGGGCCTTTTAGCTCGATACCCCAGTTTCCCATTGTTTTCCAGTTGCCTAGCAAGAATTTTCCTTTCCTGTGTGTTTGTGTGTGTATTCCTTTCTTACTCAACTACCTGTAAATTGCCCATTCTCGCTTCTGAAATCTTAATACCCCATTCCCCCCTCTTCTCCTTTGTCCAAAATGTCACATATACCCAATCTGTCACTGTTAATTTGATTATTAGCCCAGTTAGACGAACTTAGAAGGTGGGAGGAAAAGTATTAATTTTTTTATAGCCCCACAATCCCCACCTCTTCAGCCTCATTACACATCCCAAGCTCTAGTCCTCTTCACTTGAAACCAAGGGGAGGGAGGTAAGGCAGGGAAGCGACCCTGCATTCTTCAAGTCTCTGACCAAATTCTCCGCCCCTAGGAAACCCTCTGGCAAAGTTGGTCCCTCCTTCCATTATGTTGCCATACTCTGTGCTTATGCACTACCACTTTCCCCATTCTCTTCACCTTCTTGTGGTCATCCTGGCCTTTATCACATGTCAGGGATTGTGTTGGATACTTTTAAGGTCATTACGTCATTTAATCCGTATGATAACCACACTAGATTGATAAATGGTGAGGCTCAGAGAAGGCAAGAGATCTGTCTGGGGTTGCACAGCAAGTTCTCGGCAGAGCTAGAACAACAGTTAGGGCTCCAGTGCTCTTTCTATTACCTTGCAATCAATGCAAGAAGCAGAATGTGGTAGAGAGGACTTGGAATTTAAGAGTCCCATATACAAATCATTGCTCTATTCCCGGCTACCTATAGACTTCTGGGTAGTCATTTCTCCCCCTGAGCCTCAGTTTTCTTATAAAATGGGAATAAATAAGAAGCCCCATCTCACAGAAATATGAAGATCAAATAAATTAATACAGATGCAAATATGTTGTAAGCCATAGGATACTGTGTGCTTCTAATTGATTTTCTTGATTACTGTACTGCAACTGAGGGTAACTAGTTGAAAGGTCTGTTATCTCTCAGGACTCTCCAGACGAGGTCAAATGGGCCATCAGTCCCTTTGGCTGCCTTGCTCATTTCCCCATGTTTTGAGAAAGCTAAGAGGTCTTTCTTTTTCTTTCCCTTAGCATAGCAGTCAAGCCCTGATGAGAAAACCCTCCAAATCCAATGTATTTCCAGGAACCCCAGGATCTCTAATTATATTTCTCCTGCGTTTTCTTCTCCCCAGCTGTCAGAAGCTGGCCGATCTAAAGTTAATAGAGCATCAGGACCACATGAAGAAATAGAAAAGAAGAAATGGAAGAAAAAGAATGCCTGTCCAAGCACCCTTCTGATTCTGTAGGTCTGGGTTGACCTGAGGCATTTTTTTTTTTAAGCTCTAGTGGTGATTCTAATGTCAGTACAGGGATTGGGGCACGTGGCAGAATGCCTTAGGGTGTACAGAGTCTTTCCCCATACATTCTCATTTTTAAACCTCTAAGCAAATGTCTTAGGTAGTTACTTATCACCCCCGTTTCACAGATGTGGAAACAGAAGTGACTCATCCAGGGTCACACAACTAGAACTTAAAACGGGCTCTTTGAGGGAACTAGCCATTCTTCTGCAGGGTAGGTTTCTGTGCATGGGCTTTGCTGGTTCTCAGTAGTCACTGAATGATGAACACCCCTCCCCTCCTGCCAAGTCAAATGCTTCTCTAAATATTTCTCTCCCACTCTCCCACCTCCATACTTTTCCCCTGCCTGGAATGACTTTCTCAGCCCAAGCTACCAGCTGCAGCCCTCACTGTCTTCCAGCCCCGTTGCCTCCTCCACAGAGACATTTCCATTTCCCACACTTTCTGTTCCTTTGACCCTGGAAGTGCAGTGGTTTGTGTCTCTGTGCAGTCCCCTC
This sequence comes from Pteropus alecto, assembly GCF_000325575.1. Taxonomy (NCBI): domain Eukaryota; kingdom Metazoa; phylum Chordata; class Mammalia; order Chiroptera; family Pteropodidae; genus Pteropus; species Pteropus alecto. Next base: position 47,836,683 of record NW_006494614.1, on the reverse strand, counting down.
TCCAGCCCTGCCTCCTGCTGTGATTTGCTGCCTCAACATCCCTAGCCGTTGAGGTTCATGCAGATTCTGCCAGTTCTCTGCTGCCTCTATGTCTTTGCTTCCTATGGTAGTACCCCATTGCCTCACCCCATCTCTTACCATTCAAAATTCAGCTCAGTACCATCTCTTCCAGGAAACCTCCCCTGACCTTCCCAGCTCTGCCGTTTGAGGTCCTTCTGTGCTTCCATGGAACAGTGAGGATACCTCTGTCGTGAACAGATAGTTGGTCTCTGCATTGGCAGGTGTTCATCTGAGAGCCCCAGAGAAGGGTGCCCAGGGAGGACGGAAGGTTCTGGGAGTCCTCGTCCCTCTCTTGTTAGCCTGTCAGTCTGCTTCCTGAGGCCTGACAATACTCTCTATCCTTCTGCCCCTCCCCCCATGCACTACTTACTCCCTCTTGTCTGTCCCCTCTATTGTTCTTCTCTCCTTTTAGTCTCCCAATCCTTAATCAATTCCTGGGACCCTCCTCACTTTCCTCTTTGCCCTGTCTTCCTGGCAAAAACAGACTACCACACTCTGCAGGCAGAGGGCCCCTGACTGGAAGTCAGGACGTGGGATCCCAGTCCCGGCTTTGTTTCCGATTGACATGGGCAAGAACAGCTTATTAATAACAACATATTTGCAGGGCCATTTCCAGCTGACAAAGTTAGTCCGACCGTTGTCTCCTTTGCCCCTCGCTACAGTGCCCTCTGTCTGGGTCGATGTCTCATTTAGATGGTGGTGCAAATGACTAGTCTAGTCCTTAAGGGCCAATGAACTTTGTTATCAGGCTTAGGGTACATGATGACATGATTGCATGCTGCGTGCTCAATGTATTACCTTCTGTCCTAGGACAAATATAATCATTCTTATCTCTTGAGCAAACAAGTTCTATCAAGAGATTTTTTTTTTTTTTTTTTTTTTATGACAGGCTATAGTAAGAAATGGTTATTATTACACAACCACGGATACGGGTACCAGTACATATACATGTACATAAAGCTGAAATAAAAGTTTGACAGAACAATACTTACGCTTACCGCAGGTAATACACTCTGCTACTTTCCTTTCTTTCCTATTTATTTGATCAGGAATAACAGTGGCGATCACAACCTTGCAATTTGATTTCACGTCTCACTAACAGGTTACAATGGGAAGTTTGAGAACTTCTGTTTCAGTACCTGTCATGTTCAAACAAAATAAACCCAAAGAACAACAGAACACGTCCTCCAGCCTAGTTGCTCTGTGCTCACTGCTGTCTCTCTTCCCAGCCTTTTCTCTGATACATTCACTTAGAAATATTTACTGAGCATATACTGAGTTCCTCACCTTGTATCAGTTAAACTTCTTAAATGACAGTCTAGATTCATTGTTTTCACTTTCCATTCATCTCTAGAAAACCATAAACTGGTCTTTGCCACTGCTAAGCTCCCAACAATGCTCACCAACCCTCATGTGATGTTTGTCACAGCTGACTCTCCTGGCTTCTCTCCTCATTTTCTCTCATACCATTGTCTGCTCCTTGTTGGTCTCCTTTGCTGACTCCTCCTTGGTTCCAGTCCATACATGACTGCTCCCCTGGTTCTTCTCTGCATTCCCTACTCCTCACACTCTGCGATGGGTTCCTGGGGCTGCTCACCCCACCCCACCTCATGCTTCATGTCTTCAGTCGCTTGCCATGCCGAAGAGTGCATATCTTTATTTCTAGCTGTCATCTCTCATGTCGGCCTTTGTCAGACCTCTCTGGCCACCTGCCTGCTCATCGTCTCCTTTTGGGAGAGTGCCACAGGCCTTACACTTCATTTGCCTGAATAAAAGACTTAGCTCCCACTCAAACCTGCCCCTCCCGAGTCCTCATCTTAGGGAAAGGTGCCACCATCCACCCAGCTGTCCAAGGCCCCTCTCTCTTCCTCGTCCCTGCATTCAGTGTATCCCTAAGCTTCTCAAATCTGTCCTCTTCTCTCTGTTTGAATTACCTAATCCTAGTTTTCAGATGACGACATTTCTTGCCTAGATCATGGAAGTCACCTCCTCAAGGTCTCTCTGCCTACACATCATCACCTCCAGACCAAGCTCTTTGGAGCAGCAAGAGGATTTCTTTTAAAATGCGATACCAATCTTGTCTCTACCTGGTTTAAAATCTTCTCATGACTATTGCTTTTACAATGAGGTTGTAATCGTTTCTCGTGACGTAAAGAATCCTGTGTATTCTGGCCCCCGCTACCTCTCCTGCCTCACTTGTCACCTGTATCTCTGTGTCCAGACATACACAACCACCTTTAGTTTTTGGACTAGGTGCCCTCTCCCCTCCCAGCCTTTGGATCCGCTGTTCTCTCTAACTGGAGCACTGGCTAGAGTCTACTGCTTCCTCTGGCTGCAACCTAACTGACAACTATACAGGAGGCCTTGTCTTGACCCCCTACAGGTGGATCCTGTGCTCTGTCTGGAGCACTCTCTGCTTCTCCTGTCATGGTCCTTACCACCCTTTGTCAAAATTGGCTCATGCTTGTCCTCTCCACCTCCAGACAGTTAGCCCTGTGAATCTAGAGACTCTGCTGTCTGTGCTTGTCACTGTGCCCCCTAAATCCAGTCAGAACCTAGCACGCAGTAGGCTCTCAGTGAGTATTTGTAGAAGAATGGATATTTATACTTAATGGATGTTGAAGCATATTAGAACCACTATCGTGTTAGCAAAAGACAGTAATCGGATGTTTGGAACTTCGACTGTTACAATCAGAGTCATAGGACATTGGAATCATGGACATACAGTGATTGGATTCAGAGAATGTAGATGCATTCACAGAATGACCAGGGACTATTTCAGTTCATCCACTTTCCCACTATGGTCTTGGGCAGATCGATGAAGCCCTTTCTTTGAATTTCCATTTGATTTTTTTTACATCCATAAATAAAGTTTTATTGGAACATAGCCACATCTATTCTTTTACATAATATCTCTGGCTTATTTCTCATGGCAGCAGCAGAGTTGAATAGTTTTTTATTTTCAATTGCAATTAACATTCAATACCTTGGAAAGTGGTAGAAGAGATTCAATGGAATCACTTATGTACAGTGGTTCACACAATCTGGACACATAGTAACTGCTCAGTAAGTATTTATTAGTATCAATAATAATAATCTCTTGCAATAAACATTTTAGAACTCTGGTGTGCAATAAAGCCTTGTTGCACAATAGGGGTGACTCAGTTCATACGCCTGCCCTCAGAACTGAGACAAGGATATAGAGTAATGGACAAAGGAAGAGACTTATATTTACTGAGCTCCTGCTATATGCTAGTCACTTTGCTAAATGCTGTAAGTGCCACCATCACCTGTGTGAATGCTCACAACAAACTAGGTGCAATTATTAGTCTGATTTTATAGTTGGGGAAACTGAGGCTCAGAGAGGAGAAGTAATTGTATGGCTTGCCAGTGGCTAAATGGAGATTTAATCCTCGGGCTGGTGGACCTGAGAGCCCTTGAGCACTCAGCCACACCCCTCTATGCTCAGAGTTTCACTCAGAGCTGGTTCAGCTTTAGCTTACCTGCCGAGAGGTCTCCTGTGTCACACCTTGTATTGGGACACACTGGAACTTCCAAGTGGGCTCTGGTTCCAGGGAGCACACTGATCATCAGAACTTTGCCCCATTGTCTCTGCCAGTCTCAGTCTCTCAATGTTCTTGAGGTCCCATCTGTCTGTCCATCCTCATTTCCCAACATACATCTGCGCACCCCCATCCATAGCTGGTCACCCCCAGTAGGTGACAGACTCCCAGACACCCAGTGCTTTCTATCCTCTGAACTTCTGCTCTGGTCTTGTCCACCATTCATGACAACTGCTCCCCTTCCCTCAGATGGAAATCCTCAGTGTCTTCAGTTGAAGGCCTAGGAGCTGGAAAGTTAAGTCTGTACTTAAAACCAGGGTCTGAGGGGAGGAAAGAGTATGGTCTGAGTTTGGGGGGGCACAGACTCCCAGACACCCAGTGCTTTCTATCCTCTGAACTTCTGCTCTGGTCTTGTCCACCATTCATGACAACTGCTCCCCTTCCCTCAGATGGAAATCCTCAGTGTCTTCAGTTGAAGGCCTAGGAGCTGGAAAGTTAAGTCTGTCCTTAAAACCAGGGTCTGAGGGGAGGAAAGAGTATGGTCTGAGTTTGCTGGGGGTGGGGGCAGGAATTAGAGAGTAAAGGGTGAAGGAGGAGGGAAATAGTGGAAGGAGGGAGAGGAGAGAATGAAAGAGCAGGGCAGGGCCCAGTGTACAGTTACATAAGGATGTGTGCCCAAGGTCAGTGCATGACATAACTCAGGTGCACTGCCAGGTAGTTCAAAAAAGTTCATCAGCCATGGGCTTTGGTGCTATCAGAACAGATATCCCAGGAACAATTATGTAAAGGAAGGAGGCTTCAGCCCATGAGGAGCTGCCGTGGTCAGTGACCGGCCCGTGGCTGAGGCGCGGGCTCCCCTCCCACCACAGCCGGTTCTATGCCCTACTATTTGGAGCTGCAGGGGAGGACCTGTGCCAAAAAGAAGAAAAGATACGTGTCTGTCAGCATGCTTTTATTTTAATTCTGTTGCAAGAATTAAACATTTGCAGAATATTTAATTTTCCTGGGTTCATGCTGTGGTCGCCTTTGATGTTTGCAGTGACCCTGGGAGGTGAGGCTCATGCCCTCATTTTGCAGCCTGGGGCTCAGAGAGGGGAAGAGTTTGCCCAAAGCCACACTGAGAAAGAGGCAGAGTGGGGACTTGTATTTAGTTGTTGTGCTGTTGGCACCTGTGATAGTGACCTCAGTAAATAAAGTTAACAACTTCACTGAAACTTACAGTGGGCAAGATATAATTCTTATCTGAATTTATTTAATCGTCATAACTCTATGTGGGAGGTGCTACTGTTAGCATCTCTGTTCTACAGAAAGGGAAACTCGGGCATACATTGAGTTAATAAGTGATGGAGCTAAGACTTGAACCCAGGCACTCTGATTCAGAGTCTGTGCTCTTAATAGATTCACTTATATGGGGGTCAGGGTAGAGGGAGTTTAAATTATGCCACGAGGCCCCTGCCCTCTCATTCACAGATAGTGGCCCATCCAGGCCCTGTGGTCACCAGCATTGTCAGCTGGCCCGGCCGTGGACAGGCAGGAGGATCAGATATCTGCAGGGATGGCTGCAAGCCTCATTCAACCCAGTCCAGATCAGAACAGGGGAGGGCACTCCAGGGAACTCTGGTGCCCTTTTCTCAGCATCTCATCTCCAGGACAAACCAGCAGAACAAGAGGCTGTTGAGTTCACATGCAGCCTTCATGGGGTGGGGTAGTGGGTGGGCATGGAAGGCTGGTTCTGGTGCGGTCTGGACACTTGGGCAGATGTGATCAGGGAGGTCAGAGATAGGGTTCCAGCCTTGGCTCTGGCCCTGCTCACTGTAAAAACCTGGGCAAATCCTTGCCCGTGGGCCTCAGTCTCCCTATCCATATAGTAAGGGGCTTAGACAGTGTGATTTCTCAGGCCCCTTCCAGCCCTGTTCCCTCTGCTCTGAGTTATAACTCCTTAGACATGGCTTCTCTTTTCAAATGACAGAGATGCCTTCATGTCAAACATCTTCTAGGTCAAGAGTTCCTAGCAAATTTTTCACTCCCACCAGCTAATTCTGGCTTTTAGCCATGGTCCCAACCCCCAAAGGAATGGCCGAGAGAGAAGAATAGGGCTGGTGTTCAGACTGTACGCATCCGAACTGCTTACTCTTTGTAAAAAGATTAATATACTTCTATATTGGTTGATAAATAGCCATTTCCCTCAACTCCCCCAAGGGTCCCCATTCTGCCCAAGTACTCCAGCAATTAAATGGTTAATGCTTGGCAGCCCTCTGCCCCAGCCAGGAGTACTGACATCTATTTGGCTGCACCACCGTATTGCTACATAGTTGTACCATGGTCAAGTAAGGAGAATATCACACAGGAGTGGAAGTAGGGTAGTGGGGTGGAGAGGGTTGGACATGTGAGTGCATGCCCTGCCTTGGCCACTAACACCCTGTGTGCCCTCGGGCCACTTCCTTTCCATCAGCTTCAGTTTCTTCAAGGTGCCCACTTCACAGGATTGTTCTCTTAAATGAGATAATGGAGGCAAAGCACCTTGTATGTAGTTAGATGCTCAGAACATGTTATCTCCTTTTGTGGCAGACCAATGAGAATGGTTTGAGTTCAGGGGAGAGGGAGACGGGTGATGTGGAATGATAGAAAATGGGTAGATTTTTAATCCAGAAAGACCCAATTGCGAAGTCTGTCCACTTACTCATTGTTATGGGCTGAATTGAACCTCTCCGAAATCCATGTGTTGGAGTCCTAACCCCCAGGACCTCAAAATGTGATTGTATTTGCAGATAGGGTCTTTAGAAAGGTAATTAAGTTAAATGAGGTCAAATGGGTGGTCCCTAGTGCAATATGACTGGTGCCCTTCTAAGAGGAGGAGATTTGGACACAGACACATGGAGGGAGACTGCCGTGTGAACATGAAGATGACCACCTACAAGCCAAGGAGAGGAGCCTCAGGAAGAAACCAACCTTGTTGCCATCTTAATCTCAGAAGTGTGAGGAAATACATTTCTGTCGTTTGAGCCACCCAGTCTGTGGAAATTTGTTATGGCAACCTGAGCAGACTAATACACTCAGTATGCAACATTAAACTAGTTAGTTGAAATTTCTATGCTTCACATATTAAATGAGGTAGTGCCTGAGAAAGAACCATCACATAGTACGCCCTTCTGCTCCAAGCCTGGGAGTAAGGGAGTAGAGATGTTACTGAGTCATTTTGCCTCAGCATGAATCTGCAGGACTCCTGACCCTTGACCTGGCCCTCACCTTCTTCTAGCCTGGCAGTCCCGTCCTCAGCTCCACCCTTGGCCTTGACTCTGGTTTTCTATCTGCCAGGCTGCAATGTGATCAGAGTTCATAGAGGCTTTGCCCTTACTTGAGAGCAAACTTGCTGTGAGCAATTGGCTAACTTGACTTAGGCCCTAACACCAGGGCAGGGTTGGATGAGAGGTAAGGATGGTAGCCTGGGAGGTTTCAAGGCCAGAGGAGTTGACTATGTGTCATGGTGTTATTCTCCAAAATGCTTGCATACCATGTCTCATCTGATGCTCACAGCAAGGTGGGCTGGGCTAATGGGCTCCTCTTCACACAAAGAGAAACTGAGGTCCAGAGAAGTTAAGGGACTCCTGGCTCAGCAAGCCTGGGTTGAGATTAGGATCTTGGAATCCAGACTCAGGCCCTGGCTCTTTCCACCACTGGGACTACTTACTTGCCCCCCAAGCATCTGGGGGGCTGTGGGGTATGGTGGAAAGTACATGGACCCGGGGTCACCAGACCTAGACTTTAATCTCAGTTGGGCCAGAGACCAGCTATGTGACCCTGGGCAATCTTCCACCTGGCCAGGCTGTTTGGGAGCTCTGTGAGAGAGGGAGGCCATCGCTGCCTCTGAAGTTCTCCGGGCCTTCAATAATTGGCAGTTATTGTGACTGTTTTATAACTAACTGCTCAGTAACTGTTGCTGAATCGAATTCCTGGAGAGCCAGGCAGCGTGTCTGTGGGTGGGAGAGACGTCTAGCACTTGCGAGTGGGGCCCAAAGCCTCCTTCCCCACATGCCTCCTTCTCCCAGTGTCCAGCAGTCCTTGAGAGGGAATGAAATAGAGGGACCTATAAACAGAGACAGGGGAAGATGGGTCTGAAATTTACCTCTCCCCAGCCCACAGTAACTATCTGAAACCCGTCTCCGTATTTGCAGTTCTTAGTTCAATAAACAGTTTCATTTTCTTCATAACACTTGTCACCATCCAAACTAATTTGGATTACTCTATTTTGACTATCCCCTGCACCCCCCAAAGAATGATGGCCATGCAGCAGGGACTTGTCTGCGTTGTTCCCTGCTCTGTCTTCCACACCTAGAACAATGCCTGGCATATGGTTGGTGTTTGGTCATTATTTGTGCAGTGAATGAATGAATGGATGAACGAGTGAGTGAGTGAATGAGTTGATCCTTTGTGGTCAGCCCTTTGCTGCATTTAGGGATGTTGCCTAAGTCAAAGCCCAACCCTGTTTTCTGGAGGCTTCCAGTCTGGTGGGGGAGGCAGACACATACGGTGACCAACGTGTGACCTGTGCTGTGACAGAGGGAAGGAGGCACTTGAGCTAAGGGAAGCCAGAGCAGGTGGCATCTGATTTACTTGAGTTTGCAGGAGGGGCCAAGGTGGAAAGGCCTGGGAGGCGTCCCAGAGAAGCCTTAGCTAAAGATATCAAAGATGAGTAGGAGTTAGAGGGACAAGGGAGGCGACAGCATTCTAGGCAGGGAACATGTGCAAAGTCACAAAGAAATGAGATCACGTGCAGTTAGAAGCGGCTGATGCTGTAGAGGGAAGACAGCAACTGAAATGACGGATTCTGGGGGTGGGGAGGGAGCACCTGTGGGAACAGCAGGGTTCTGATGGGAGCACAGCTGAGGGATGTACAAATCCGAACTATTCCTTCTCCCAGTTCTCACAGGCTGCCCACTTGTTGAGAGGCAGAGGCTGCACAGGGGCTGCAGCACCTCCCAGTGTTGCAGATGTTTCCTCCCTGCTGCCTGACTTTCCCAGGTTAGTGCAAGCTCCTCACAGAGTTGGGGTCGGTCTCTGGCCCGCCCCCCAACCCCCACCATTCCAGAGAGAGAATGGGCTTGTTACCAAGCCAGGCCAGGGTGACAGTGGGTTCTTGAAGCAGCCACTCCCCTTTCCAAGCCCAGTTTGCTCCTCAGATTTGTAGTAGGTGGAAACTAAGTGCCTTGCAGGCCTCCCCTCCGGGAGTTTTGGTGTTTTGACCAATGGAGCCAAAACACCAGGGGAGTATGTGGTGGCTTTTCCAGCCTGGAGACACTGCCCAATGGCACCAGGAAGTGTGACTCATTCCATCCTTGCTAGGGGTGGGGATCAGGCTTCTGGGGCCTACCTCCTCCTTTAGCCTGAAACCTTTCAGCCCAGCAGCCATGGGGGAGCCTTGAAGCCAGAGAGATGGGGTTCGGTCTGTCACAGACTCTCTCGGAGACCTCAGTAGGTTTCTGCCTCTTTCTGGGCCTCAGTCTCCTTTTCGTAAAATGGATAGAACAGTACCTGTCCTCCTTCTGCAGATCCAGGATGCTCCTTGTCCTGGGTTTGGCATTGGTTCACCTTGGGAGAGTCTGTCCCCGTTTCGGGCCTCAGTCTCTCCATGTGCATGTTGAAGGGGTTGAAGGGCCCCTGAACAGCTTTCTCTGGATCCAGTTGGTCCTTGGTGATCACACCACTGCCAAGTACCCACCCAGGTTCTCCTTGAATGCTTCCAGGAAACTCACCACATCTCTTGCAACTTCCTTCTACCTCTGGAGAAGTCTAACAAAAGGCCTTTCTTACACTGTAGCTGTCTTCTCGCATCACTCAATCACTGAGGTCAGAATCTACAGAACTCCATACAATTTAACAGACCCTAGGCACTGGACACCCTGGCCAGGAACCAGAAATGGTCATGGTTCTTTAGGGGATCATTATCAAGTTAGGGAGAAAGGCCTATAAACACATAGTAAACATCTAATTTTAGTGAAAGCTGAGGGTATGAGAGAGAATGCTGGAACTGCTGGAGCAAAGCATGAGCGAGGGAAGGAAGCAAAAAGTCAGGGTGGTTGTCTCAGGCGCCAGGCCAAGAAGTTGCTATGTTGTCCAGCAAGGACTGGAGAGATGTGGCCAATCCACTAGCTCTGTCTGACCCCAGACTGACTAAGAATCCCAGTGGCCATCTATACTCCCTTCTGGGCACCAGGCCCTGTTGCTTCATTGAATACCCTTAATATCTGTCTCATCAAATCCCCACAACAACCCTGCCAGATAGTCATTCTTATCCCACTTTATAGATGAAACAACTGAGGCCCAGAACAATCCAATACCCTTCCAAAGTTTGCGTGGTGAGTACACTTGGAGCCCAATTAAAACCAATCTGGCCAAAAGCCTCTCTATAGGTCATGCTGCCTTGTGCGTCCATCTGTTCCTGTCACGCCTGGGTTTGGGATCTGTTCCCTCCTAGATCCTTCTCAGAACCAACCCCTGGCTACTTGTGCATTTCCTAAGGTGAGTGAGCCAGGGCAGAAGGCTCCCAGTTGGGATGGAGACTTTGAGGCCAAGATGCTCATCACCCCAGAGGGATTCCAGGTATAACCAGCAGCCTTGGGAGGAAGGTACCCCTTTGTGTGGATGAGGAGGGGCCTTCCCAGCACCCTCAGATTCCTCCTTAAAGATAGCCTTTGCTGCAATAGCCTGGCCATGGCAGGGTCCTGATCTGGAAGCGCCAAGTCCAGGCTGTAGTGCTGGGTGGCTCTGAGATGGGCCCTTTCCCCTCAGGACTCCAGATTCCCTATTTGAAGACAGGAAGGGACAAGCTCTCCAAGCAACACTCATAACCAGCTGAATCAAGCACAGTCTCTGTCTGATCTAGAAGGGCAGATGTGTGCCCTTCTGAATGTCCTCCTCCACCCCGTCCCAAGGCCTCTCCCAAATCTCTGGAGGCTGCAGCTGGGCCCACCCTGCATCCTCAGTGGGGTGTCCTTTCATTTAGGAAAGGAGTTACTGAAGTCAGTGATGGGATGGGAGGGCCGGGAGAGGATGAGATCAGTGTGGCCCAGCTGCCTGTTGTTGAGGTGAATAGTGTCCTCGGGTCAGACAGACCATTAAGCAGCTGTGTAACCTGGGTCAGAGCTCTTAATCTTCTTGAACTTCAGTTTCCATATTTGTAAAGTGTTGATAATCATAGTGCCTACTATTGGGGATATTAATAGTGAGGATAAAATAAGAATTTCAGGGATGTATGTCTATAAAGCCCTTGGCACAGAGCCTGGTATGTAGTAAGCACTCAACAGTGTGGCCTTGATGACAACGATGATGATGGTGGTGATGATGGTA
>NW_006494614.1:47807527-47825634 GCF_000325575.1 Pteropus alecto | reverse complement strand
AAAGAGGCACGCCAACAACGGTTATGTCAGACAGTATGAGACACTGCCGCGCCCTCTCCCAGCATGTGGGTACTTTCCCACTTCCAGGCTTTGCACAGACTGTTTCTTTTCCCTGGCTGCCATTCTCGGAGACTCTCCTACTCTAGTTCCACAAATGCGTCCTGAGTCCCCAAGGGCCCTCATGGCACCAGGCCCTGTGGAGCTGAGCCTGGACGAAGACTCGTGCAGATCAGCACCCGACAGCTGCGCCCTGGGCGTGGAGGGAGCACCAGGTTTGGAGGAATTAGTAGAAGGTTTCCCAGGAGAGGCAGAGTTTAGCTCGAGTCTTGATGGAGGAGCGGGAATGGGCTGGAAGAAAATAGGATTTCTTTTTCCATTTAAAAGCATTCCAGGCAGATGAAATAACACGTGCAAAAGCAGAGAGGTGTGAAATAGCATGTCGAGCTTGGGAAACTGCAAGAAGCCCAATACGGTTAGAAAGTTGGAAGCAAGTGGGGAGGGGTGAGAGATGAGAGCGGAATGGAGGGGGTGGTGGGGGCAGATCACGGAGAGCCTTGTGTGCTAAATAAGACATTCAAAATGTATCCTGAAGGCAATAGTGACTTATTATTTTCCTCATGCAACAAACATTTCTGAGGATCTACTCAATCCAAAGCACTTTTGTAGTGGGCCCTATAGCACACTTTCCAGCTGCCCACACCTCTTTCCTCAGACTAGAGCATTTATCCCTCCGATGGCTGACAGCTCACAGCTGAGACTCTTCCCTACCATTGCTTTAGGCTGAAGAGAGATACTCATCTAACATCACTTCCTTTCCTGGGTCCAACCTACATCTACTGACTGGTCCATATGGGGGTATAAAGTTGTCCCCAACTTAGGACAACTGTGAAATATTATTCCAGCTCCCCCTTGGTGGGGTCTGCATCACAGCCCCACCTGTCCCTCTGCCCAGTTGTGCCTCAATCATTCCCCCACAGGTATAGGTCTTGAGATCAATCCCCAATAAATCTCCTGCCAGCAAATCTTCATCTCAGAATCACTTTGCCCAAGAACCCAAACTGTGACAGCCATCACTGAGAGCTGTCAATGATGGTTCATCTAGGGGCCAAAGAGACACCCCTGCTTTTCATTCTCACAGTGTGAGAATGAAATGGAGGGACAGACTGGGCTCCTGGTTTGGAGCCCAAAGGCCAAGGAAGAAGTTGTTCTGATTTAGCAGAGGTCCAATGAAGACACAGGTGGGTTGGGGCAGGAAGGGGGATGGATCTGGAGGACTTAGAGGAGACAGAATTGCCAGACAGGGGACAGACTGGGTATGGAGGCTGCCCAGAGCAGCTGGGCAAAGGTTGAATCAATTCCTGGGATGGGTTCAGCGAGATAAGGTTCAGTTTGGAAATGGACAACATGCTATACTGATGAGACATTCAGGTGGAGCCCAGTGAGTATCCATGATCAGGAGAGGAATGTGAGCTGGAGGTGGGGATATGTCAAGGGAACCAGCACCTGGCAGTTTACGAAGTGTTTCCTCACACCCATTAGTTTAATATAGGTACCAAGAAATCAGGAGGTTCACCAAGGTCCTGGAGATCCACTATTGGGCTAGATGTTAACCCATTAATGGCTGGATCATGGGGGTGGTGCGGTGTGCTGGATGGGGGGGGCACTTAGGGGCCTCTGAGCAGCAGCTATTTACCAAGCAGTAAGTTAGCATCTTTGCATGCCAGCTGAATATCAGCCCTCCTGGTTCCTCACATAATCCTCACAAGAATCTGCTGAGGCAGATACTACCATAATCCCTTCTTCAAAAGAGGAAAACAGGCTCAGTGGGGGGAGTGACTTGCCAGAAATTGGACAGCTCTTAAATATTAGAGCTGCAGTCGTACCCAGGTCCATCTGATCCTGCATTCCATGCCTGTAATTGCTTGAGTGGGATCAGAACCCAGAATTCTGGCCTCTTCAGTAAGGGTCCTTTCCTTTTGTTCAAATGACCACTTCCTGTAGTGAATTTCAGAATTTTTGATCATGAGCCATTGTCTCCTTCCAAGAAATGGTACTGAGACTGTCCAGGCCAGTCGGGGAGGTAGGGTGGAGTGGGACAAGCCCAGTGCTGCTAGGCACAAAGGAATTTCCAGACGTGATGATTCTCCAGCTCCTGGTTTGGAGCCCAGTGTGTAAGGAAGTGCTAATGGGTAGCACCTCCCCAGTGGCAGGAGACCTGGAGGCTGGCTGTCCCTGTCTCAGTTGGGGCACACCACCTTCAACCTCTTTCTCCAGGGAAATGAACAACTTGTGAAGCAGTAAGCCTCTTATTATTGAAAATGTTCCTGTGGAGCCTGGCTAGTCATTCATTTATTCATCCATTCTTTTAACATTGAACAACCGTTTAGGGAGTACATCCCATGTGTCCCGTGCCACATGAGTCCTGCTCTCAGGTGGGTCCAGGCTCATGGAGGAGTTGGGTACTAAACAGTGAGACAGATTGGGAAGTAAACAAGGCTGTTTTGTCTGTGTCTGTGTCCCCTGTGCCAGCACACATGAGGCCAGCAGAGGGATGCTGCGAGGGGCTATTGATTAACGGATACAGAAAAGAAGGGCTGAAGGTGGACAAAAGGAAGAGCTTTCTGATCAGTATGAGAGAAAACCCTTAAGAAGGGCTGGGTGGCATCTTCATCCCTGGAGAGAGCCAGCTTCTGCCTTCAGTGTTTGACAGCTATTCATCGAAAGGCAGGAGACGCTGGGGCCTTCCCAGATCTGCAATCTTCAGTTCTGCTATGGCTCCAGGTGGCATCTAGCTGCCAAAAAACATTTTGGCTGTTTGCTCAGCTGTGACCCAGAAGACACTGGACTGATTTTCTTACTAAATCCTGCTCAGGGAGCCTGGGAGAGTGTTGGCAGGAGAAATGGAAAAGGGAGAGGCCCCATCTGCAGTACTGACCCTGAACCTACCAGAAGTCTCAGGTATGAATTGATAGGGTTGCACCGTGTCAGGGTTTTAAAAACATGGTCTGAAAAGAAAAAACAAAACAAAAAAACCACATGACCTGGTGTTTTTTTTTTTCTTTTCTTTTAACTTTTATTACTTTTCTGAGAAGATGATTTTAGAAACCAGCTCCTAACTCTTCTCCCATCTCTCAGTCACCACCTCATCTCTATCCACATGGGGCTGTGATACTCAGCAAAGAGGCCAGGTTCTTCTGTGGCCACCCACAGAAGAAGAAATGACTGCATGAGAAGTCAAAGGAGAGAGAGGAGACTGAGTATTGGTGAGCACCTACTATGTGCCATTTTTATGGTTGAAGACAGAGATAAAGTAATATGTACAAGAACACACAGTTGGTGATGACTCTGCTAATACTAATAAAAAGATAATTGTTAGGTAAAACCATTATTTGAAAAACCATAGTTTCCTATGGTTCAACCTAATACATGTTATTTAGGAACAGTGCAGGATGTTCTATATTCTTGAGGGAATTCTCTGAAAGGAGGAAGTTATTATTCTGGTCTCAAAGCCAAAGAAATTGAGAATAAGAGAGTTTAGGTGACTTGCCAGTGCTCCCAGTAGGTCGGGAGGGGCTAGGCTTTGAATTCAGATCAGTTTCCAAAGCTCCTCAATTCCTTGACCTCAAGCCAAGGCCAACTTTGTCTCCTGTCCTGAAACTCATGCTGGCTCAGGAGTTGGAAAGACACTACTGACCTGGCAGTTGGGAAACTTGGGCTAGAACAGCCTCTGCCCCAGAGCGCTGGGTGGCCTTGGGCAGATCGCTGCCCACTCTGGGACTCACTGCCCACATCTGTAAAGGGAGGGGTGGAACTCAACTATTTCCCACTGAGACTACCTCTGGATGTGTGATGTGCATGTAGACTGGGACCATGCCTGCCTCATCTGTGGTCCCAGGGCCTGGGGTTGACCTTGGCTCAGAATGGGCCTCAGTGAGCCTGCACTGACTGTAGGGGCAGGAGACAGTATGTGTGGCTGCGCTCTGGGTGGGAAGCTCAAAGTCACCAAGTGAGCGAGCAGGGAGCCCAGAGCTGCTCCTCATGGGGTGGGAGGCTGCCTTCCTGGTGACGGGGCAAGTCTTTCCTGCCTAGACTTTTGACAGGCTTCTGAAAGTGGAGATTCTGGGGATCACTTCCAGCCTCACTTGGGGGGGTTCATGGCCTGGATACCCCTCAAAAAAAAGGTCCTCACTCTTGACCTTTATTGGGTCTCCTGAAAAGTTGGAGTTGGAAGCTCGCTAAGGGGCTCAGTGTCTAAAGGCTTTCCCTGAATTGCCAGTCACTTATGTCACCATGTACTCAGTCATGTCCCCTTACTCTTACTCTAGAGAAAGAAGACCAAGCCCAAGGTATCTCTCAGAAGGAGACAGAGCTGTTCCTCTATCCATCTCAGGGAACTGCCCACCCAGCTCAGAGGGGAAGAGTGAAAACAAGATCAGTGCTTTCCACATCCAGGCTTGGAGAAGGGAGGACAGTTTGGCAGCGAAAGAGCTCATAAATGATTTTTACACCACGACCTGGGTTGACCTCCTGGTTCTTGAACTTTAGGAGGCTCATGAGAGAGGCATCATGGGCCTACATTTTACCATCTGAACTGCCGGGCACAGTAGTAACTGTGACCATTTATTGAGCACTTACTGTA
Source organism: Pteropus alecto (assembly GCF_000325575.1). NCBI lineage: Eukaryota > Metazoa > Chordata > Mammalia > Chiroptera > Pteropodidae > Pteropus > Pteropus alecto. The sequence continues at coordinate 47,820,995 of NW_006494614.1, read as the reverse complement.
CGCCAAGCAAGATGCTCCACACTTTGTATTTCTTCTCACATTTGATATTCATAACAGCCTTGTGAGTAAATTATTATTTTTATTTGCATTTTACAGCTGAGAAAATGAAATTTTAGAGATATTATATAACTTGTCCAAGTTCAGATATCTTATCAGTGGTAGAGCTAAGATACAAATCCAGGCTAGTTCCATCCATCCATCCATCCATCCATCCATCCATCCATCCATCCATCAGTTACCCATTTGTGTTAGATAGGGTCCCCTTAGAAAACAGATTCACACTTAAATTAGGGGAGTTCAAGGCAGGCTTAATAAAGGGACTATATATAAAGATGGGGAGGGGATAGTGTGAAGAGAAACCATACAGGATCCTGCAATATCTTAGAGTCAGGAACGGCAGGTTGATATTACCTAGAACCTGAAGGGGTGAGATGTTAATGGAACTGGATGAGAAAGAGTCATGTGGAGATGGGCCTGGCAGAAATGGTGCCCATTGTCAAGAGATGCACCAGTCTCAAGCACCACACCGAGAGGGAGGGGGCCTGGGAAATACGGACCCTGGCTTCCTCCCTTCCTCTCTTATTCTTCCATCTCCTGCTGGCTCCCTTCCCCTGGTAGAGGGCCCTGCCTTTGCCGTCTCTGGGGGTAAGAAGTGGTGGTGTGTCAGATGACATGGAAGCAGTTCAACCAGCAAGAATCTATTTGCCGACTTTGCTAATTTGACCAATTATTCTTAAGATTATATTTGTCTTTTGAGGATGGGAGATGTAGTCAGGCGATGAAAGCCCAGCTTAGTCCATGGTCTCATTAATATCATTATCTCATGATGAAGAAACAAGTCCCCAGCCACGTGAGAGCAAATCACAGCCCCAGAACTTCCACGGCTCCTGTGGTACTTGGGGAGGTAGGCAGAGGCCACTTATCACAAGATCTGGCTTCTACTCTTGTTCAGATGTGTGCCCTTGAAAGAGCCCTCTGGGCCTGCCCTCCCCAGCTGTACAGGGGTTGCTGGGACCTCCAGCTCTGAGGTTCAGTGAGTCTGGGAGGAGGCCACAGCTGGGGACTCCTTTCTCTTTCCCCGTGCCATCCCCAGAGCTTTTGACAGGCCTACATGAATGATTCTGTGCTTCTGTTTTCCTTCAGGAACTTGAAGTTGCTGCCTCACTTCCCTGCACTCAGTTACCACCTGCTCCCCTTGGTCCTGATTTAATTACTGCACCTAAACACCTCCAAGCTCTTTACTCCTGGGGTGCTCGACTTGCTGTGAGGTTAATGGCACTGGTAGTGTTGAGCTGAGGGGCCTAGATGTCTGCTTCTCTGATGCTCCTCTGCCTCTTGGTACTTCAGTGTGTCAAACACAGGAGTGCCTGATGGAGTATTCTCAGCCCTGGGGTCTCTGGCTTGACAGGGACGGGAACAATTTGTCTCTTACTTCTTGTTTGCTTAGTTGGTTAGTGGACTTCCAAAATAATTCCTTACACGACTATATCTCTTTCCTGTATTTATATCTGTATTTCAGTCTTTGTGATATGGACGGGCCTCTAGAACTCAAAGCCCAGGCAGGGCCCCCTTTTGCCCAGATGTCAGAGTGGCTCTCATCAGACGGGAATGTGGGCACTTCAGCAGAAGCCAGAGGGGAGAGATACTGGTGACCAGAGCTACCAGTGGGAATGAGAGGGCAGCAGGGTTTGCCACTATGGAATGAAGGTGGCCAAGGACACATGACACTTGCCGTTGCCCTGGCACTATGTACCCTATCCACTTCTAGAATTCTAGCACCCCAAGTGGGAGGGAGGGGGAACCCCTGAACTGTCTGAGGGAACCCTGAACTGACCAAAGTCATGTCCATAGTAGCAGAAATTAAGCCTGAAGTTCGCACTTCTGCACTCATGGGCATGGCTGACATGGCCCATCCTGCTCCACCTTGAGCCTCTGTTAGGGTCTCCAAAGTGAGTGCCTTCCATTTTGCTATGATGGGAGGAGCATCAAGGCCCCTTCCAACTTGAAGTGTCCTCCATTTTTGGAGTGGGGGCTGAAATAGAATCCTGTTTGCGCAGGACCGCAGCGTCTCCTGCTTCATAGAATTTTGTGTCCTGCCCAGTCACTGCCAACCACCCTTCCCCCACCATTGGCAGCAGGTGACTGGATTATATCCTTGGCTATGAGTATACATGACTATGGGCCTGACTGTGAGCACAAGAGTGAGCGAGACTTTCCTGTGAGAATGTGTGTCTGTACAAGGAACCTCATCGAATTAAAAAATCAGAGAACATTGAACAAAGACCATCATGCGCTACTGGCCTTCAGACTCTGAGTCGAGGTGTGTGTTTCAAATGAGGACCCAGCAGTCAGTCTGCTTGGTAGGCCAGTTCAGTGGCTTTGAGCCAAGAGACTCTAGACCTAATTTTTTGCAGGGTCTTTTAGTGTCTTGGAATGAGGGGCTCCTCAGGATGAAAGATGGGGTGGGCGGGAGGCTAATGTCAGGGGCCAGAGGGGATATTCTAGGTCATCCAAAGCAAACATGGCCCTAAATCAGATCTCACAGCAAAGGCCATCACTGGGTCCGTCCATGCAGAGGACTAGGCTGCTGGCAGGAGAGGGCGTGGGCAGGACCAATCCTAGAAGCTGGAAGAAGGAAAGAGCAGAATTCACCTGGACACTGTGCTTGGTCCTTCATGTATAACTCAGTTCCCCTTTGCCACTGCCCTGGCAGGTAAATGATTGCCCCACCTCACAGAGGAAATAATAGATGCTCCGAGAGGGGGCAATAACTTGCCCAAGGTCACGGAGCCAGGAGAAAATGCCACCCTATTGTGATGATCCCCTTGCTCCCTAACACACAGCAGAACTGTTTTTGGGAAGCAGAGAAAGAAGAGATAAGGTTTGCACAATGGAATCGAGTACACATGTGGTGGTATCTCAGGCAGTGGGGCTGATGGGTTCTACTCTGAATGTCTATACTCACCTGATAGTCACCCTAGGATTCAGACGGGCACTGGGTGCCCTATCAAGGAATGCCCTGCAAGGAATTAAGTCATATTTCCTCTAATGAGAGAAATTATAGGCAGACAATAACCTTAGAATTCCAGAGTGTGGCTGCAGGGAAGTTCTCCCACTTTCTTAAGAAAGTGAGGGGTCCTCTAGCGGGGAGGGGTGGTGGGTCAGAGTTGTTGAGAAGGCAGATGCTGGAAGCAACCTGAATCCCTGGCTCTGGGGTTGCCTAGGAATGAAAATTGAGAAAGGGAGCAGGCTGATGCTGGAGCATTCCTCTTCTGTCCAGCTCTGGGGAACACAGCCACCCTTTGACAGGAGTGGGGAAGGAGGCATGGAGAAAAGCCATGTCTCGGTGGGGCCAACAGTGTGGTCAAGGAGAGGGAGTATAATTAGAGTGTTTTGTGGTCTGACAAGGAAAAGCTGCCAGATCTGGGAGGAGAAAAAGGTTCTGAAGTCTTATCTGAGGGAGGGTGGAGGCCAAACCCCGTCTTGCCAGGGCTGCCTGTGGCCATGGGCCTAGCAGGCAATCCTGCCAGGCAAAGAGCCCAGGTGCTGTGTGTACTTATCTGAGTTTGGCATGGCAGCTGCAGGACAGCCCCTTGAAGGAACATGTGGCCTGGTAGAGGGCCCTGCCTTTGCCGTCAGATCATGGGGGTCAGGTTTTTGTGCAGTGACACTGGGTGGCAGGCAGGAGCAAAGATAGCCGGGGCTGCTGGATACAGGTGCTCTCTCACTGCTGGGAAAGTTGGACTAAATCCCTGGTGTGGAGGACAATTCATGAGGTCTCTTCCCAGGAGAGAGAGACCAGATTGGAGACCTGAGCAAATTTTAATTTTAATTAAAAAAAAAAAAAAAGATAACAGCCCTAAAGGATAAGTTTGCCACACTTGAGTACATATCAGTTAGGAACTTCTTTGTAACAAGATACAACATAATGTTAAAACACAAATGATAAATCAAGAGAAATGTTTGCCACACATATTAGAAGAGATCGATGCCTAGAAAACAGGAAAAACTATACATCAACAAAAAAAGACAGACAAGCCAATAGAAAACTGGGCAGTGTTTGAATAGGAAAGTCACAAAAGAAATAAAAAGGATTTATGCATGCAAAGGTGTTCGCCCTGCTGCTCCTCAGGGAAATGAAAATTTTAAATGAAAATCGATTGGGAAATTAGTTTTCACCTCTAAGACTGACAAATTTTGAAAAACATTGATGATATCCAATTCTGACAAGAATTTCTGGCAATGTAAGTTGAGACAGCCTTCCTGGAGGCCCACTGGCAGACTCTATAATTTACACATACTTTGGTGTATTTGACCTAGCAATTCACCTCTTATCTGCCCCCAAAGAAACATCTACATATGTGCACAAAGAGGAAGGTGCAAAGATGTTTATTATAGGGTTTGTTGTTCATAATAGTGAAAAACTGGAAGAAAATGTACAAGAATAGGGGATGATACATTCATTCTATGTAATACCATGCAGCAACAAGGGCCTGCAGCCTTGTAAACTTGGACTTATATATGATCCAAAAGAAGGAGGCCCGAGTATTTGCAACCTTGGCCTGTCTTGTGTTCCAAGTGACTTGGAGGCTGAATTGAGAGCCAGTGAGCTAATAGGCTGCTCCCCACTCAGCAGCAGAGGCTGAGGGGAGACCATTGGGCAGGGAGCTAGATGGGGGACAAGGCAGAGACTCTGGTTCTGCAGGCAAAATGAACCAAGGTATAGCCAGGTCAGCCAGTGCCACCACTGTGGTGTGGCCTGGGTCGAAAGAAGATCTCGAGTTCACTAGCCCGAGATGTCACACGAGGAGCCCAGCAACCAGGCAGGTATAGGATCACCCTGAAGAGGTATAGACTGACTTGTCTCTTCAGGGCAGTCCTGTACCTGCCTGGTTGTTTATGTTAGTTAAGTCCCCTCCACTCACACACACCTGGGGAGGCAGGTGGAGGTGGAAGCTACCTGAGGGGTAGAGCATATTTATACAAGACAGACTGAATATTTCCCAGAGACTATTTAAATGACCAGATCAGACAAAGCTTTAAACCACATTAGATGACATTTTGCAATATTTTCCTGCTAACCAAAGGGGGAGTGTTTTGGAAGGAAAGTCAGATGAGTAACAAAATATTACAGCTTTCTGTGCATTGGAGCGCCATGAGCTGAATTCTGTCGTCCTGACGCAGTGCACTTAGTTTGGTCAGTTTCCTCTGCATGGCATGCTCTCCCTCCTTGCTCCTGTTAGCTCTTAGTCACCTCTCAATTTAGCTCTGATATCCCTCCTCAGGGAGCTGCCCTTGAACCCTCAGACGGCTTCCACACCCCTGAGCTTCCCTTTATTACAGCATTTACACATTGTGTTGTCATGCTTCTCCTTCATCAGATTGTAAGCTCTGGAGGGCAAGAGGCCGTCTACTATTCATCGATATACCCCTAGTACCTAGCACAGTACCTAGCGTATGGCAGATGCTTCATTAATACTTGTTGAATAAATGAGTGAATGAGTGAGAGGGGCTGCATTTATAGAAGACCTGAAAGCTGTGTGACCCTGGGCTAGTCATTTCCCCCTCCTTGGGCATGTTTTCCATCTACAAAGAGGTGGGGGCGGAGGAGTTGGGCTTCTCTCTGACAACCCCAAATACTCAGCCTTTCTCCTGCCCAGCTGGCCCAAGACTGTGGTGTGCTCTGTCTTCTCTGCTCACTGAGAAATTCTAGACCAGAGAGCCCAGTCTATGCAACCTCCCTGCCCCCTCCAATTCAGGCCTTTGCAAAATCCTGCCGCTTCCTCTTTCCAGATATGCTCATGTCTGGCTTCCTCCCCACACCCTCCGCCTTGAGGGACCCTGAGGCTTCCAGATGGGTGTGGTCCCTGCCTCTTTCCCGGAGTCGCAGCTAGGAGCTGCCCAAGGCCTCTCCCTGCCCTGGCAGGATATCCCTCTCCTCTTTTTCAGCCTCTTTCTTTCTCTGTGTGTCATTCTCCCTCCTGTTGCTATGTTCCTCTTTCCTTTCTCTTTGTGTGTCTGTCTGTCTCTTGGCCTCTGTGCCTCTGGCATTGTCTTTTTCTCTCCCTGTTTTTCCTCTACTTGCTCTTTGAACGTACAACACGTAGAGAATTTTTATAAAAATTTGTTTGAGCCAAACAGAGGATATGCCTAGAAGCAAGATCTCAACAGACTCAGAAAAATGTTTTTCAGAATGAGTTTGTAGCTTCTTTTATGCATTTGGGATTATGGAGGGACTGTAAGGAAGATTGCATGCAGGTGGAAGAAAGCAAGGCGGGGATTGGATTACAGGATAGTCGACAAGATTATGTGTTCTCTTGAGGGTGGTTTCTCTTGAGAGGTCTGAAAAGAGGCATTTCAAAAGAGTGTTTACCTAGATGCACAGACAGGGCTGGCTTAAGGCAAAGATAAGAAGTTAAAGGCCTGGGATGTGACCACTCGACATGACCTGCCCAGGTAGGAATTTATGATCAGACCACCCTGTGAGGTGACTTTCTATAGAATCTCTTTTTCATCCACACCCTTCCTGTCCCTCTCTCCGTGTCTAGATTTGTCTGTGTCCTCTCCTATTTCTTCTCTCCAAACCCCTATTCTACCCTAGAGGCCTCCTTTCCCTCCATAGTCCTTAGCCTCCCTAGCCTGGCTAAGGGCTGGTCTCAGTTTCTCCCAAAGCCCCGTTCTGACTCCTGACTCACCTGCCCCAGCTTGGACAAGCCTGATTCCCCACCCATATCCCTCTGTGTCAGGCAGGTGCTCCAGGACAGCCACTGGCCTCAGTACAGTCCAGGCGGCATGCCGAACACGCAACATCCTAGTATCACATTCTTGAGGAAGAAGAGGGAGTGGTCATGACCCATGGCCAGGGTTGTCTGGGCCATTTCTGGCCTAGAGATACCCTGCCCCCACCCTGTACGAAGTAGCCTGGCCCCATCCTGTCCCTGGCTGCTCTAGTGCCCTGGCCAGGGAGCGGGCCCCCAAACAAGGGCTACACTCATGGGATCCCTGAGGGCGCTGCTTTCCTCTGTTGGCTTTCTACCACAGTCTGTTGGGATCTGGGCTATTAGATATCATTCAGTTAAGAGGAATTAGACCCTAGGCCCGGCTGGAGGGATGTAAAAGCCCAAGAACAAATGTGGCATAGATACCGTGAGACTGGAATGTGAAAGCTGAGATGGGAATTAAACACATAAGATTCCGCCATTTGATCCTGGGCTCTGCCTCTTACCGGTGGGATAGTCTTAGGAAAATCATTTCACCTTCCTAGCCTCTGTTTTCTTTCCTATAAAATGGGATGATAGATTCCCTCCAGGTACACTGTTATAAGAATTACATGTGAAGACATAGACAAAACTCCTAACACTGAAGGCTCACAATAACGGTGAATGTCACTCAAGATGGTATCTGAATGCCTGACAAAGGAATGACCTCAGGATCAGGGGCTCTGTGTTCAAATTCTGTCTATACCTTCTGAGAATAGTAGGGGGTAGTGGGGGGAGAGATGCTCAAAAAAGGTTAAAGAGTAAACAGATGAAAGTGTGAGGGGATGAATGACTGAATCTCAGTCACTGACCAACTGTGGCCTTGCAAAAAATCACAGATACTCAGTAAAATGGAGAGGTGATCCTTACCTTGAATGTGTGAATGAGAATAAAATTAAATAAGGATGGTAAAAGTGTATAGTTAATGCTCAGTAAATCTTAGCCCATATATAAATTATAATAATTATATAGCACAAGAATTAAAGTAAAAAATTCAGTGTATAAGAATCATTTCTTACATAAAATAAGTTAGTTGCCCCTTTTAACCCCTAAGTGCTAAGGAGCATAGGCAAAGGGCCTGGCTTGCTTCTTAGTGGCCCTTAGGCTCAGAGCAGACTGAGTGAAGGTTCCTAGATGTTGTTTGGCAGGTTCTTGACCAAGTGGTTGCTGAAGAACCAGAGCTCCAAACCTAGGAAAATTGCAGCCTGGAGGCAGACCCAAGGATACCAAGGTCAGGAGGCTAGTCCTGCCAATGAGGGCAGAGGCCCAGGGGGCAGGCAGTTTCCATGACTACAGGCTTCACCCCATCTTGATAGTGAGCCTGGGCACATCCTAGTCCCAGGCTGGGCACCAGACACCTGCCCCATCTGAGCATGGGTCACAGTGGCAAGTCAGACAGATCCACCCTTACGTGATTCTGGCCACCCTTGAATGTGTCCCATGTGCTACCAGAGGAGTTCAGAACAGGCTTCCCCAAGGAGTGCCACTTTGGCTTATGAATTGTTTTGATCTGAAGACAACTGAGATTCTGCAGGCTCACAAGAAACTTTTCCTTTTCCTTAAAAAAAATCTAAATTAGGGGGCTTGCCCATAATGAGAGTGGTCACCAGAAATAACCCTTTATGACCATTCTATAAGGCAGGGCAAACATCTAATTATGTGACATCTGTTCTTCTATTGTCCTTCCCACTGAAGTGCCAAGGCACCTTACCTCATCCTTAGCTCAGAATGCCATGTATATCTAATTTTAACTTTCTGTCTCTGAACCTCTCGTGTATGTGGGGTTCCCATATGTACATATGTAATTGAATTTGGTTATTTCTCTCATAGAACTGTCTCACGTAGATTTCATTATTAGACCAGCTGAAAGAACCTTGAAGGGTAGAGGGAAGTTTCTTCCTACCCCACACCACCCCATCTATGCCTTGGCCCCCACTGTCCCTGCCACCTGAAATATGCAGTCCGGCCTTCTCTTTCTATTACTATCCTGCTTACCGTTCGGCTGCCAGCTCTACTGCAAACCCTCAAGATTTCCCTGGGTCAGAATGACTCCCTCACTAACCAGACTTTGGGCAGGTTACCTGACCTACTGAGCCTCAGTTCACTCATTTGTAAAATGGTGCTGTTCATACCTACCTGTATGTCTTATGAACATTTAGTGAGAAAACTCATATGAGAGTGTCCAACATGATTTGGCACATAAATTCTTCTTGACACTTTCCTTTTCTCTTCAGTAAAACATTCGTCTTGCCGTTTCCCTTATGTTGGTTGGCATGTGTTCCCATCAGAATGGGGAGTCCTTACGGAAAGAATTATTCCCATCCCCACTGCCTAACACAAGACCTGACCCAACATGAAACGCATAAAGGGACATGGTCCCGGCCCTGACCATCGCAAGATAAGTAGAGTCACATTCTTTGAGCACTCACTAGGTGTCACGCAACATAGGAAACATCCTCTGAACATTGTTTAACCACTCAATGAATATTTAGTGAGCATCTACTACGTATCAGGTTATGCCGACAGAGCTTAGGTAAAATCAGTGAACAAGAGTCACAAATCCTGTCCTCGTGGAGCTTGCCTTCTAGCAGAGGGAGCAGATGACAAACAGCAAACAGTAAGTGTTAGAATGTGAAAAGTGCCGTGGATGAAAATAGAGCAGTGCGGGGGAGGGGAGGGAGAGTGGGTTACGATGTTAAATCGGGAGGTCGGTGTAGGGCTCCTTAGAGAGGACCTTTGAGCTAAGGCTCGAAGGGGTGAGGGAGTTCACCATACAGCTATATCTGTGGGAGGCGTATTTCTGGCCAGGGGGCAGCCAGGACAAAGGCCCTAAGGTGGAGCCGACCTGACCCGTTGGGGTGGAGAAGGAGAACAAGAGAACATTAGGGCATGAGGTCAAAGTATTACCGGGTCAGTTCACCAGGGCTTTATAGGCCATCGTAAGAGTTTAACTTTTGCCCTCAGTGAACTAAGGAGCCATTGGAAGTTTTGAACAGAGGAGTGACGTGATTTAACATATCTTTTAAAAAGATCTCTCTGCAAGACTATTCTATGGGTTCAAATCCAGCTCCGTCTCTTTGTAGCACATCACTGGGCGAGACATTTTACCACTCAGTTTCGGTTTCCTCTCTGTGAAAAAGCAGATTAAGGATAAGTGTCGAACAGATTCTTGGCAGAAATTCCTGTCTGCTTTGAGGCCTAAGAATAGCAGTCCTTCTGAGCAATTGGTCCATTTCAATCTCACCAACACTGTGGCAGTGTTTCTCATGCGAACTGGTTGGTGGGAAGCTGAAAGCAAAGTGGTGCCCTACTCAGAGCAAATGCACCGATCTGTAGGCAGTTGCGGCTTTACTCCTGTGCTTGTTCCTTTCCACGTCTACTTTCAACTTTTTTTTTTTTAAAGTTATATGCTTTAAATAACTTCTTTAATATAACAGCTTTTCCTCAATTACAAAAATAATACATGTTCATGTTAGATATTTGGGAACATAGACATGTAAAGACCACGAAGAAAATATATGTGACCCAAAGAGAATCACTTTTAATCTTTTCTGTAGTATTTCTGTAGTATTCTGTAGTCTTTTGTAGTATTTCTGTAGTAGATGTAATTGAGCTATTAAACATTTATTCTTTGTCCTTCTGTGGTTCTGTTAGCTCTGTGCCCTTGTCCCTGCCCAGGCTGCCAGGGAACTGCACTTTTGTGCCACAGCAGAACACAGATAACAAAGGTAGCAAACACTTGGCTTTTGAGGTTCGGGTGCAAGTGATGCATTTGGAAGGACTGATGAAGAATCAAGCAGCCCAGATCCCAGATCAGACAAGGAGCGTTCTAATGGAGAGAGGAGGTGGGGTGGAGCGGGTGCTAATAAGGGCCCAGCATCATCTACCCCCACCCCCCGCTCCTCCCCACTCTGCCCCAGGAAGCCCATGTCCAGGACCAGCCCCAGTGAGGCAGAGGAGTGCTGTGGGACACTGTGAGCCGGGAGGAGGCCGGGGCACTTGACGTCCTTGTACCCTGCTGAGGCTCTGGACAGCAGAGTGGAGAGGACTGCGGAAGTGCAAGCATATGGGCTGAGGCCGCCTGGCAGAATGCCCTGCAGCCCCTGAGAGGCTTAGGGGTGGGAGAGGGAGGTCCTTGCCCTGCAGGGTTGTGGTGGAGAGCTCCCAAGGGTCCCCTTGGCTCACGCACAAGTGGAAAGATCACAATGCACCTGATGTGTAGCTGTATCAGTTTCCTGTGGCTGCTGTAACGAACTGTCACACACTTGTTGGCTTAAAACAACAGAAGTTTATTCTCTCATTGTTCCTGCGGCCAGAAGTGCGAAATCAGTTTCATTGAACTGAAATCAAGGTGCTGGCAAAGCCAGGCTCCCTCTGGAGGCTCTCAGGAGAATCTTCTCCTTGCCTCTTCCAGCTTTTGTTGGTGTCTGTTGGCATTCATTAGCTCGTGGCTGCATCTTTCTCCATTCCATCTTCATGTCTGTCCAATCTCCCTCTGTCTCTCTCTTATAAGGATATGTGTGATTACAGTGAAGACCCATCTGGATAATCCAGGATAAACTTCTTCTCTCAAAATTTTTATCTCAGTCACATATTTTGCCATATAAGGTACTATTCACAGGTTCTGGGGATTAAGAAGTAAATATGTCTTGGGAGAGGGGAATACTTTTTTCTGCCTACCGCAGGGCCCCGCAGTAGCCAAGAAAGCTGCCTGACACCGAAGGGCAGTGTGCTTGGAACAAGGCTTGACAGGCATCACCCACTGAAGACTGACACCCAGAGCTCAGACGACTGATGAGAGGTCTTCGGGGACACCGTGTGAACAGATAATGCTTCCGGACCTACCTGTAGGAATAGGAAAAAGGAGATGAGGGTGGGTTGTTTGGGTGGGGGACACAGTAATGACTAAGATTAAGTTTCTACCTCACGGAATGGGGGTTCATAATAGAAATTAAATTAGAAAAATGAAGATGGCACTTTGTTTGGTACTTCTGAGTGGTCCGCAGTTGGAATCCATGTACATACATGCTCCCACAATATAACTCTCATCTACAAATACTAATTTGAAGGTAGTGATTCTGACTTAATAAAGTACTGTAAACATCTTTCCATGTCATTAAATATTCTTCTACATCATCATTTTTACAACTGCCTTTAACATTACATTGATTGATATACAATCCTATATATACACCATTTTGTATTTTTACAAAATTTTATAAGCCACTTTAAATCCCTTCTTTTTTGATGTGATAGGAAATTGATACACTTATGAATATCTTATAAGATTGGAATGAGGATTAACTATAATATACTTAAAATTTGAAATTGTAATCCATTCAAATCTGGTCATACTTATTTAAAAATCAAATTTACTTCTCTATCTTTTCTTATCGAAATAAAGGTATTGCTCAAATTAGAAACCTGGACATCACGCTAACCTCCTCCCTTTTCTCAATCTGCACCCCCCAACGCCCATATCTAATCAGTTGCCAGGTCCCACCCATTCTGCCCTTGAAACTTCTGTGGGACCAGCCAGTGCTCTGCATCTTCATAGCTCTTTTCCTGGGAGAGGTCCTTACCACCTCTCGCCTCCACTGGGGCACTAGCCTCCTGCCTGCTTCTTTGTTTGGGTTCTCCAAAAAGCAGAGCCTGAGACAAGACCTTGGGTGCACACGATTTATTAAAGAAGTGATTCTAGGAGTAAATCAGGCAGGGAGGAAAAGAGAAGAGAAAAAACAAATAAGCTCAGGTGCCTGTGGGGCCGAGCAGGCTCCTGCAGAAGCCCTTCTCTCCTGGGGCAGAGAATAGGGAGGCAGGCGCTTGGGGTGGAAAGCAGTCAGCATGTGTGGGAACTGTTTCCTGTGGCTGCGTTTGGACTCAGGGGTGGTCCAAGGGGATCCAGGTGGGGACATCATAGTGTCTGTAACACCGGTTCTGCCTCAGTTTCTCCTTATCCTGCTTGTCTCCACTTTGTAGCTACAGAGTTCTTTTTGTGACATGGTGTCCCAGGCAGAACCAGTGTGAAAATGAAAAAGCCGGCAGGGGCGGTGGGACAGATTGGCTCCCCAAGTGGTGCTGCTCAAGGAGCTGCACCTTGGTCCACTGGCAGACTTGTGTCTGAATCCAGTTCAAATCGAGTTGGACTGGGCCACACTGGACTGGAACAGGCCAGAGGTGTGTGAGCAAGCCTCAGGACATCAGATTTTATTTGGTTCAGGCTCTACTGGTAAGGTCCTTAGCTTCTGATGAGAGGGGGAGGTGGCCCAGAAGGACCAGGGAAGCCACCTGGGAGTCCACGCTGGCCATGGAAAATCCACATGCAGATAATTAAGTTTACTCTGTAGCTTTTGAATAAGGCATGAACGGTATGAAGATGTATTTAAATCAGCATTAATACCAATTAATATTCTCATATATGTCTGTAGATCTTGCCAGAAAAAAAAAAGGAAAAGTATACCACTATTGGAATATTGCCAGTATTGGAAAATAAATGAATAAATGAAAGACTCATGTGTATCATGAGACCAGCTGATAAAGCAGCTGCCTGGAAGCTGGTGATTTTCCCCAACAGCCTCGTGAGAGCCTTCTCTCTCAGGAATCTCCAAGAAACCTAGGGACTCTGTTGGAAACATGCTGTGTGGCCTTCAGCCAGAACAGACCCTTCCATATCCTTAAAGGAACAAGTTCCTTAATGTGCAAATAAAATA
>NW_006494614.1:47743947-47806154 GCF_000325575.1 Pteropus alecto | reverse complement strand
CATATATCAAGTTTTTTTAAAATCATGAAATGAACATTGAATTTTATTGAATCCTTTCATTTTCATCTATAAGATGAAAATACAGCTTTTCTCCTTTAATCTACTATTGTTGAATATTAGGATAGGATTCAGCTATGAATGACAGAAACCCAAAATAATAGCAGCTTAAACATAAAGGAGTTTGTCTTTGTCACATACAAGTCTGGAGTAGGCAATTCAGTGACAGTTTGGCAACTGTGCTCCAGAAAGTCCTCAATGTCCCAGGCTCTTCCAATTTGTACTGTCACCTCTCAGAGAGGCTTGCCTCCTGATCCAAGATGGTGCTCCTGTAGCATGGTCACCTGCTTTGGGGAGTGGAGGACCACAGGGCGAAGGGCTGGCCAGCTGGCTCTCAAGAAAGGCTCCTGGAGTCTGGTGCCCTAGACTTTGCTTGTATTTTATTTGAGATTTTTACATATATGTTCATAGTTTCTATAAGCTTATAATTTTCCTTTACCTCACCGACTTTGATATTTGTATGGAAAAGTTGTATAAATTAGGTTTATACATTCCTTGAAGGTTTGGCATTGCTTGTAAGAAAAACTCTTCATCTTGTGAGTTTTGTTGAGGGAAGATTTTAAAAAATTCTTTTTAGCAATTGCACATTTATAGAAAAGTTGCAGATAGGGTACACATAATTTATTTTTTTCCAAATGAATATTTTATTGTTTCCCACAAACAAAGATGTTTTCCTACCTAACCAGAATAGGGCCATCGACATCAGGAAATGAACATGTATATATTACCATATTACTATAATGCTTAGATTTCATTCATGTGTCTCTAGTTGTCCCAAAATGTCCTTTACAGACAAAGGATCCAGTTCAAAATCTTGTGTTATGTCATGTCTCTTAGTGTCCTTCAAATTGAAACAGTTCCTCGGTCTTTCCATGACTTTTATAACCTTGATACTTTTGAAGATTATAGGCCAGTTATTTAGTAGAATGCCTTTCAGTTTGGGCTTGTCTGATGTTTCCTCATGATTTGATTAAGGTTTTCGATCTTTAGCAGGAATATCACGAAGTGACTCTGTTCTTCTCATTGCACCTTATCAGTGGCACCTAATTTTAGTTTGTTCCATTACTGGAGATGTTCACTTTGATTATTTGGATGGTGTTTGCCAAGCTTCTCCAAAGGAAAATTACTGCAGAATATTATTTCTTTTCCATTTGTAATGAAAAAGTATTTCACAGGGAGGTGTTTTGAAACTATGTAAATACTCCATTCCTCATCAAATTCGTCCTCTCTCCTCCTTTCTTCCCTCCCTCTCTGACAGTTTGAACTCATGGCTTCTTATTTTATTCAGTGAATTGTAATCTGTTACTATCATTATTTATTTTGATGCACACAGCGTTCCAGAATTAACCAGTGACTTCTGTGTCTTCGGTAGAGTCCCATCATTCTTTGAGCACTTCCGCACTTTCCAGAACAACAGGCTGTTCCAGGCTCATCTTGTTCTTCCCCTGTCCCAGACCTGGAATAAGCCATTTCTACAAGTTCCTTTTAGAAGCCAAGATCTAAGTTTCAGGGGTGCTCATTGCTATTGGGGTGTTACTGTTCCCAGGTCCTCTTGATAGAGGGAGCTAGAAAGCATATCTATCTGGAAAACCATGAGTTCACAGTATGGATTAGTGTTCAGTCCAACAACAGAAGACTAATTCTGTTTTTTCCTTTTTCCATATGTATGACTTCCTCCTGTAATAATAAGAACCTGGCTCCCATCATCCTTAATATATTTACTTGTTTGATCATATATAACTAACCTCCCATCACAGCCAGTGTTCTCTCCTTCACGGGGACCCTCCTCATCATTCTGTGCTCTGCTCTCCTATGCCAGGCCAGCTTCCCCGTGAGCCCAAGGCCTAGCAAAGGGGAAGTAAAAGTCGGCGTTTATTTACTAAGCCACTTGATGCTCAGGCTTTCTTGAATAACCCTGGCCAAGTCTTAGTCTATGAAAATCTCTGTTAATTTTGAATTGTTATAGAGGAAGAAACCATTTGCTTTCATAACTGAGAAGTGAATTTTAAAAATAATTCCAAATAAGGAAAACACACTTAAAGATCCACATAGAAATTCTGTACCTTCAGAGTACATTGCTGGATTCCTGATTTGAGATCCTTTTTTTAAGATACGTGCTATGCTTCCACAGCTTTGTGAGAGAGTTCACTAGGGTAGTTACTCATCCCTGATAACTACAAACTGTTACTAAGCACACTCATTGCTGTAATTCTGATGCCCCTGCTCTGCATGGTTCCCGACTGACAATCGTGGCGACTTCTGGTATCCGTTGTTCACAGCTACACCATCTCTTTCCTCGCTGCCAGCGGACATTTCTTGGGCCTGCCAGTGTGCTTCCTCCTGACTCACTGGTTTTAATCTGAAGAGCTCTGAGGAGCCAAATCGCTAGGCCCAATAAAAGCACGTGGAAATGGAAATCTGTTAGTATTTGTTCAGCCCACACCAAACCTGGCTTCTCTGCCTGTTGCCACTGCCAGACCCCCAGCTTAGGGAGAGGTCAGGTGCTCACTGCTCTGGGTGTCCTGGGTGTCCCTGCCACAGCAGCCCAGTCTATGGGCGAGACCTTGGCTCTCTCTTTATGCTCTCTTTGAGACTTTCCATGGGGCTCTCAGCTTTTCTCCAGGTTTCATTTTCCTTTCACTATCTTCGTCGCCTGGATTCTAAGCCTGATTCTGCCACTGATTTGCTGGGCCTCGGTTTTTTCATAGGGAAAATAGGAGAGGGTTGAATGGGAAAGATTCTAAGGCCCCTGCTGGCTCTGCCTTCTCTCAGTTCCTGTCTCTGGCACGTGGCCTTTTATTTGGCCACTTTCTACTCCCTGTCTTATCACACACTTTCCTTTCTGCCTCTGATTCTCTTGCAGCATCTCTCCTTCTTCTTATTACGACTTTATTTCCCTCTCTGAACATCTGCTTCCTAACCTGACTTTTCTTTCTTGAATCCATTTCTTTCTCCCTTTCTCTATTTCTACTGCTTCTGACGCTATAGTCTCTGTCTCTGCCTACCCTTCTCTCTGGCTTTCTACTTCTTTCCTGTATATGACAACTTTGTTCTGGATTCTGTTTCTCTTTCTTATCCCATTACTATTTATGTCCTTGCCTCCCAAGTCCCTGCACAACATTGCTTTCTAAGCCTATTTTTGAGCCAATGTTTCTGAGCCCCCACCTCTTTCCTATCCCTGCCCAGAGTCCCCCTTCCCATTTGTGCCCTGACCTAAGGCTGAGAGCTGGTGCCACGTGGCCCCTACCAGAGCCAGGCTCCTCCCCGTAATGGATATAGCAGCTGTGTGGCTGGCTCCAGGAAGGATGTTGGGCCCAGTTGGCTGTCTCTATCTCAAAGAAGGCTCAGAAAATCAGACACAGCACTCACTCATATGGGGTGTCCTAGAGCAGAAGCCCGGGCAGTCATCTCTCATTGGGAACTGCTACTGGCATTCAAGTTCACCTCAAGAGTACTTCCTCTCTTTGAGTCTACTCTGGCCTTAATTGCCAGCTTTCAGCCCTTGAAATGTTCTCTATGAAGACATGGATTAAGACTCAGTAGGGAGAGAAAATTCTGACCCATTCATGGGTTAGGATCTGGCTTCATTCCCATCAAACCCACAGGTTCTACACTTAACAGTCTGTTCCCATGCTTTCCAGAATCCCGATCTAACAGACATTTACTGGGTACCTCTTTACTAGTACCAGGCATAACTGTAATCCCATACAAACCCCACAGCAACCCTGGAGATAGGCACAACTATTTTCCATTTTACAGTGAGGAGACAGGCTCCCAAGTTCACATACCAATCAGAGACAGAATTTTTAGTCCAGTGCAAGTCTGATCTGCCCATATTGTCCTCTACCCACCTTAACCCAATGATGGAAATTTAACAGTGGAAAGAGAAGCTGAGAGATCCTATAGAAGCCAACCATTGATCGCTGATTCTAGTCCCAGAAAAGGAACAGCAGAACGAAAGTCAGTCAGATCTGATGTCCTAGTAGGTGCCATGTTACAGTTAGATCTCTGACCAAAGGCTCGGATCTGCATTTTAGGGGTGAGAGAGTATGGCCATCAGGGTTGAGGGACAGGCCGCATCACTGGTAGTACAGCCTTAAGTGAAGCAAGAAGGCCTAAAGAGTCAGATGTCAGAGCGAAGAGTGGCAGGGCCTGTTGGAAGCACCCATCTGCTAGTACAGGGAGGAGCTGCCTCCTTCCCCAGCTCACTGCCCAGGCTCCTTGACATCGAGTCAGAGTGGGCTCCTCAGGCCTCCATGATATACTGTGCATTCCAGCCCTGTCCATTCCTGTCCTGCTCCCAGCTTGTGGTTAGTTCTATAGACACTGTGCTGGGCCTGCCCTCTCTGAGGTACTGGGGCCACGGAGAATAATTTAACAGTGCTTCAGGCTGCAAATTCTCAGCCCTATGCCCTCCAGGGCACTGGTAGGGGCCCACCTGGTGAGTGTGGCTCACTTTCTCATCATGGTTTTCTAGACTCTCCGGTATACTCCTTGCTATTTGTTGCTGGCCCTCTGTCAGCTGGCAGGTCTCTATTGCCTCTGATCCCGTTCGATCATTTTTCTGGAGATTGGGGTAAAGCATCAGGCAGACTCAGCAACCAATACATGCTTGATATGGGGAAGGGCTGAGCTTCATCAGACCATAGGATCCATTCCAAAGCCAGTGTTCCCGCTTCCTTTTGTGCCTCCACTCTCCACTAGGTTGCAATCCTCTGCCTCCTCGTCTAGATTATAGCAGGGGCCCTGGTTTAGTCACCTGTCCTCCAAGGACAGAGCTGGCATAAAGGGGATCAGAAAACATTGAAGTCACAGATAAATGAACACAAGCTGGACTCATGAATGGGAAGTGCCGGAAAAACTTCATTGAGAACAAATGCAAAGGTCCTGTTTGAGCTGGAACAGGTTGTTGGTCCCGGTGCTGCTGGTGGAAAAGGCTGACTTTCCGTGTGGCACCCTGGTGAGCAGCACTAGAGGTTGCTGAAATCCAAAGATGGTCTTGGACCTCAGCAAAAGTAGGTTTAGACCAGGGCAGGTATGATCCCACTCAAGTCTTCATTGGTCTGCATCACTTCAGCAGGTTCTAGACACCGCCTTATGAGAAGAAAAAGTGTTTCCCCGCCCCCACCTTTGGTCCTCTCCCAATTTCAAGGCCTGCCCCGTACAAGCCATTTCCTGAAGAAGGAATACTACAGAGTGGATGATATTCTTCCTCAGGATCAGGGCCATGGCCCAGGCCAGGAACCAGCTTATGATCTGAAACTCACCCACTGTGTTCAGGGCCAGACACTCCCTCAGCCCAGCAAGGCTGCTTGCTCCAGAAAACATTGGTTTTCTATTTATTTTTTGAAGCTTGTGGAACTGGGCTTGCCTTTCTGCAGGGTGCCTCCTGCAGAAAAGCTCATTCTGAGGCAATACAAGCCAGGCCTGGTCCCTGAGACAAATCCCTGGCAGGGGCCAGGAGTGACAGCAACACATAAAAAAATGCCGAAGGAAAAGCTCAGCTTCCTGAAACACTTTGTTAAGTTGGCCAATTCATACCAGCCACGGGGAGATGAAAGTCAAGTTCCACATTAAAATGTTAATTTCCCACATTACAGAAGTGTTCCTGGAGCTCCTGGACTGGCTGTTAAGTGGGTACTTGGTATTCCCCCTGGGTGGCAGGATGGACTCACTTAATTCCGTCTCTAAGAATCTTACCCAGTCTCTGAGCGGCTTCCCCCCTTGAAAATTTCCACACTTGCCTAGACCGGTCTCCAGTCCCCAGAACCACTTTTATTCTCGTAGAACTTTCTGTATTCTCATAGAAATCTCATTAGGTCCTTACAGACTTTCCACTTTGTACTTTCTAGGTGGCCTTGGATAAGTCACACAAACCTCTCTGAGCCACGAATGCCTCACCTGCGAGTGTTGAGGGCCTTTAGTGTACTTTAGCTCCATGTCCACATGCCCTCTCTTCTTCGTGGAGCACCTTCACATCCATTATATTGTTTGTCTCCTCTGTAGCCCTAAGGAGACTTAAGATGCCCATTTAACCAGAGAGGAAGCTGATGCCCAAAGGAGCCAAGCATGGTGCAGTAGAAACAGTCTTTGGGACAGTCTAGAGTGTATCTTGTTTAATCCTCCTGACAAGCCTAGAAGGTACACTTATTTTTTCATTTTACAAAAGGGAACCAGGCTCTGAAGTATGAAGTACTCTCCCTAAGGCCCCTGGCACCAGGGGTCGGTCTCTAAGCCTGTGTCCTTTATACCTCACCCCTGCTCCCCACAGACTCTGACCTGTCCTCTTTGTCTCAATTCTTTCATCTGCCAAGGCTGTCAACAAGCTATAGGCCAGGCCCTGTGTTGGCTACAGGTGTACTCTCCTGCAAGACGCTTTTTACTGCCAAGAAACTCTAGTCTAAGCCAATTATTGGAACGAAGGTGCCCTCTACTGGATAGATACTAAAATAGCAGCCTGAGTGCACACTTGTATACGAATGTCTTTTTCTGATGAGCATTTATTTCTCCATCCATCTATCTATCAACCTTTTGATTCACCCATTCACCTACTCATCCATCTACCCATCTGCCCATATATCCATCTATCCATCCATCCATCCATCCATCCATCCATCCATCCATCCATCCACCCACCCATCCATCCATCCATCCAGCATCGCAGTTTCACTGATATCTTATAGGCATCACCCTCATTCACTGGGGCTCTCATTGCAGCACCTCCACCTCCTGCTCTGCACCAGGACTTGTGTAAGCTTCAGTGACACAGAAACAGAAACAAGAAAGCCCCATATTATGTGCCCCTCTCCTTTTTGTGGAGCACCTTCACATCTATTATATTGTTTGTCCCCCCTGCAGCCCTAAGGGGACTTAGGATGCCCATTTAACTGGAGAGGAAGATGATGCCCAGAGAGGCCAGGCATGGTGCAGTAGAAATACTCTTTGGGATAGCGACTGGTTTCAAATCAGGGCTTTGTAATTTACTAATTCTGGCATCTCAGCGATGTTTCTTAAACTACATGAACCTCAGTTGTTCATCTTTAAAGTTAACCCACCCAACTTAATATTTATTGTGCATATACTATGTGCCAGGCTTGGCTTTGGGGGTTAAGTAATGAACAGGATTGGACAACTCTTATTCCTCCAAATCTTACACTGTAGAGATTAGAATTAGGCTTAAATGAAATGAGAATATGTCACAGTGCCATATAAATGCCACTAATGTCACGTCATTGTTATTACCTATATGAGGAACATGGAGGGATTTGGGGATGTTTTCCTGGGAAAAGAAAAGGTGAGGGAATGGTTGATGTTATGTTTGTTTGTTTGTTTTTAAAGCAGCACATTTGGGGTTTGAGGGGATGCATTCTGGAGCTAGGCTGCCTGGTTCTAAATCCCAGACTCTGTCCCTTAAGAGCTGCATGATCTTCAGCAAAACTGTGCTTCAGTTTTCTCTTCAGCAAAATGGAGATAAAAATTCAACATATACTTATGTATATTTAATAAGTGCCAAGCAGGGTCTTGGGGGCCCAGATATGAATAAGACAGGGAAGGGCTGTCCTATCTCATAGGAGTGTGATGATTAAATAAATCATTACATGTTAAGCACCTAGAACAGTCCTAACTGAATGTGTATAGTATGTTTGCTATTTTGATTATCCTGACTGTTTCAAAGGCTCTATGAATGTTTTTTATTGCTACTTCGTGTTGGTGACACTTCTTGACTATCTGGGGTTGATGAGGACAGAGGCTCGCTCTTTTTGGCAGAGAAAGTAGAACAAGAGCCAGAGTGTTGAGGTCAGAGGGAGGCAGATTCTCAACTCAACAGGACAGAAACTTTACTAGCTAAGTAGCTTACAACTGGACAGCCAACCCAGGGAGCATTGAGTGGCCAGTGACTAGTGGAAATGTGCAAACATGGTTGGAGCTACCACAGGGAGTTCCTGCCCTGTCTGAGAGGTGGCATAGAGACCACTTAAAGCTCCTTCTTCAGTTAAGGGCTTCCATTTTTCTGGGACAGATGGAGTGAACTCTAGCATCCCTGGAGAAAGTCCCCAAGATGGGGAGGAACCAACCAGGGCAGTACTGCTTCCTGTCCATGGCCACTAGAGCATCTGGCTGCCACCTCCTGGTCTCAACTCTGATGCCAGGCAACTGCCCTCTGCTTGTGTCCAAGACCTAGAAGACTAGTGGAGACTTGGCCACCCTTTCTGGTCCTACACATGCACTCCTCCCAACTTGCCTCAGTCAACTGTCCCAGTAGATGCTGTGGCGTAGAACCAAACCTTCTCTGCCAAACCTTGTCCAAATGGCAGATTTACAAGCAAAATAAACAGTTGTGGTGGTGGTAAGCCTTTAAGTTTGAGGTGTTTCCTAGAATTAAATAACTAGAGCACAACACCTCCTTGTATCCTTCCTTGCCTCTGCCCAGGCAGTTCATTCCTTCCTTTGGCTCCGAGCACACTTTGTACTTTCTTCTATAAGAGCTGTTATTGCCACAGGACGTTCACTCTGGAGGCAAACACCAGATCATGGCCCCCATAGAAACCATGTCTGATTGCAGGGCTGGGCACCCAGGACAAATTGCTTAAAGGCTAAGTTTGGTCAGATGAATCCTGGCAAGAGCAGGGCCTGAAAGGCTCGGGATATTGGGTGAATGGCAGAATAGAATGTGTGGGGCCTTAGCTGGGGGTAGACCACTGTGAATAGAGTCTCCTGAGGTCTTTGGATGCCCACTGCGGGAGGCGCCAAGTCAGGTAAATGGACAAACTTCAGAAATAGCATGTCTTCCAAATGAAAGGAGATTTGGGTTCAAGTTTGATCCCAGGCCTGCTTGTCAACTGTGTGTGTTGACCCTGACCTTTTCCTTTCGGGCATGTAGCCAACATCTGGATGTACCTGAACTCTCTGGTTTGCACATTTGCTTGTGTCACTTTTTTTTTTTCTTAGGTGACCTCCTACAATTTGCTCCTGGGAAAACCTCCCTTTCTTCAAAGCCTCATGGGCTAAAGCTGCCTGACCCCTGACTCTTTCAGGGTAAAATGGTTGTGCCGATATCTTCCATTTGCCCATCTAGATCCTCTGTCTGCTCTTCCCAACCCCTTCTGGACCCCAAGAAGCTGGTTTGTATGAACAATATCACTGGGGTCTCTTGCCTCACTGAATGAGGTTGAAATGCCAGAACTTCCTTGGAACACTATGAAGGAAAAAGTCTGAAGGCTCAGGAAAATGGACACGTGGATCTATTGCATGCCACCTGCTCACACCCTTAGGAGAAGCTGAAGACACTCCCTTCACCAAAGCATTAAGGAATATATTCATGGCAGTGTGAGTGTGTGTGGAGGGCATGTCGCCATCCTTGAAAAGCTCCATGGTGGTTTCCCCTCGTAAGCCAGAGGGTGCCATAGTGGGTGTTGTAATGGAAGTTCCTGATCTCACTGTAAATAATGGAAGTCCAGATAGATGGCAGCACTTAACCATTATAAACAAGATGAACCCAATTACCGTAATAAGCCACAGATATGGAGTGGTTATTGGCTATTGGAATGCTTTAGGAATCTGTGGGAATAGCTAATTTATTACAGGGTCCCAAGAGGGGAAACACATGGAAGCCTTCCAAGGCGTTGCTAGACATATATAGAAAGAAAATTTCTAGGTATGCTGGGTAGAAACCTATCCTGAGTCATCACTACGTGGATGTGTTGCCTCTTACCCAAGTCTCAGACTCAGCAGCTCACAGGTTCAGAGTGCTGACTGAGCAGGATTCTGGGTCCCTTTGAGGAAAGTGCATATCATAAATTTCTTTCCAAGGGGTTCTGGGGTTACTTACCAGGGTGTCTGTTCTCCGGGAAAAGAGAAATACTCAGACCATCCAGGAAGTTACTAGATACTGGCTTTGAAGAAGCGAGCTGCCATGAATCTTACTGCCAACAACTTGAGGGAGTTTGGAAGGGACCCGTCCCTACTCAAGCCTCCAAATGAGAACTCAGCCTTGACTGACACCTTGATTGCAGCCTGTGAGACTCTGACAGAGGTCCCGGTTAAACCGTGCCCAGACTTCTGACCTACAGAAACTGGAATATATGTGCGTTAAGTTGCTAAGGTTGTGGTAATTTGTTATACAACATGGAAAACGAATATAATGCATGGTATTTAAAAATGCTGGTTTTATTTAGAAAAAATTAGAATACTGAATGCTGAAGAGAATATGGTGAAACTTGTACACTGTTAATGGGTATTAACACTTTTTTTTCATATAAAAGTTTTTAAACATACACAAAAGTAGGAAGAATAGTGTTATGAACCCAAGTACAACCATTGCCTAGATTCAAAAATTAAGGTTTTTCTATATTTCATTTATCCCCCCTTTTGTATAATAATTTCAAATAAATCCCAGACATCATGTCATTTCCCCTACATACATTCGAGTATACATACTTGAGAAAATGTCTAATTTCTTACATAACTTCCTTGCCATTATCACACTCTGAAAAACTTAAAAACAACTTGTATCAGCTAATGCTCAGTCCATATTCAAATAGCTCCAGTTATCTAAAAAATATCTTGACTCAATACATTTTTTTTTTTGTAACTTACAATATAAAGCAGTATGTAACAAGAGCCGTAATAATGTTCCTATTCTTTGATACCAGTATGGCTATTCCTGAGAATTTATCATAAAGAAAAATTCAAAAGATGAAAAATCATATCTATTAAAGAATTATTTATAATGGTGAGAAATTGCAAACAAATCAGTTATATAGTGTATCAGTCAGGGTACACTCTGGAAAACAGTCCTTACCAGCAGTTCAATAGTAGGAAATTAGAATGGGGAAGTGACTGCAAAGTTGTTGGGATATGAAACAGTTCAGAGATTGGTAACAGCAAGATGCCTCTCCTACACCTGATGGTGAGAGACAAAGGGAGGAAGGAGTTTGGGATACCTACAGCCTCTTTTGGAGAGAGAGAGAGAGAGAGAGAGAGAGAGAGAGAGAGAGAGAGAGAGAGAGAGACTCGGAGCTGATGATACAAAGTTAAGGGAGAGAGAGAGAGAGAGAGAGAGAAAGAGAGAATCTCCGGGCTTCTCTCTTCTGTCTTCCAGTTTCCTGTGAGTGTTTCCTATTGGCTCAATCTGACTGAGGCCAGTGGCAAAGGATGCTGGGAAGTGAAGTTTTCAGGGTCAGTTCCCTGGGGGATAGATAACCTCTCTCTTGGAAGCCCAGTCAGCTTTGGGCAGGTCAGAGAATGGATCTGAGAGCAAGCAGGCATATGTCCAGCACATCAACAGGGGCCCTAAAACCCTTCCAGAATGGAATAAGGGCTAAATAAAAATATCCAACGAAAATATAATTACTAAGTTACGACACATCTACTGAATGTGTTCCTTAACCAACGAAATTATAATGATAAAAATTGTATAGCAATATGGAAAACACATATTGAATTATACTATAATGTTATTATCTTTCTCTATTTTTTCTTTTTTATATCACTTATCACTTTCTTTAACATAAAAAACAAATCTACTTTATCATGTTTATTGTTTGTTGACTCACACGTCACTCCCTACCCCTGATATAAAGTTAGCTCTGTGAGGGGCAAAATCTTTGGGGCATTTTTGTTTCTTTTTTTAGCTTTATTCATTTAATTTGTATGTGTCAAAATACACTTTTATTTCCAAAATAGTGGGTTTGGGGGTTTTTTCTTTGTTGATGTATCTCAAGTGAACAGTGCCTGAAACATAACTGGTGCTCAGTAAATATTGTTGAATGAATAAAGTGATGTGAAGAAGGCAAAATATAACACCCATTTCATAAGGTTGTTGTAAGGGTTAAATGAGATTGGGTATGTAGGATCCCTACCACATAGTAGATACTTAGTGTACTTAGCGAAGGTTAATTTCACTTAGGTAGAAGAGAGCAGGTGGAGAAAGAAGAATTGAAAGTCCACTGATTCATCCTCTGTGCTGTATTTTCCTTATCTTTAAATTGGGAACACATTAATAATAATACCTATCTCAGAGGATTGAATCAATGGTGCTCAGCATAGGCCTTGGCACGTAATGCTCAATAATGCTGGTTTCTTTAGTGTTGGCTCATCCCTTCCTCCCGGGAGTCCCAGCCAGTCTGGAGCTGTCCGGAGTGCTGAAGACATTCTCCTTCCCTCAGGTCCTCTCTTCTTCATTTTCTCCTTCCTTTCTGGCCTGGCTCCCCAGAGCCTTAGGGTTTGAACAGATCAAATTTTCCAAGTGGCTTCTTCAGGCCCCTGCGGAGGACAGGGAGAGAATGAGCCATATATAAAACACTTCCCAGGCAGGAGTCTCTGGAAGCTGAAAGGCAGCAGGAGTGGGGACTGCACAGGTGGTGGTGGCAATGGGAGCTCCCCAGGCCAGAGTCTGTTTGAAGAGTTTGACATCGGAGGGCCCTGGTGCAAGAACCTTAGGATCCCCAAAGAGGCAGTGAACCAGCCCCAGCTGCAAAACATGGCAGGTGGGTCTTCAGGAAGCTTGCCCTGAAGGAAGGCAAGAAGGACCAGGTTGGGGGTCAGGGAGAGTTACCTTTCGCTACAGAGATTGAAGGAAAACCCTATCTTCCTTCTCTGGGTTCCTATCACCTTCCCTATTTTGGTCATTTGTCTGTTAATGCAGCTAAAGGAATCTTTATCTTTCGAGGTTATGGTAGTATGGAGTTGACTAACTCCATGAACTTGCCTCTGAGCCAAGCAATCTGTGGCTAATCCTTGGTGTCCATCTCTTTGGGTGTAAAAATATAAATGGTCTCTCCCCAGGAGACATATTAACCCATTGTGCTGGAGGTGGCATTGGCAGCCCACATATTCCTGGGGGAAGGGTTACGAGAGGGGACATGGCCAGCTTCAGAGACAAAAGTCACCTATTTCCTGATTTTTATTGACAACTAGAACATCGGAACTGAAGGATCTCTGGAGACCTAAACATCTAAACTAAGTCCTCCTTGTATAGATGGGAAAAACTGCAGCACAGAAAGAGGTGTAGACTCCAACACACAAATCAGCAGCAGAGCTGGGACTAAAGTGAGCTCCTGACCTGGCCCCAGGCTGAGCCTGCTACAGGCCGGAGCCTTCTGTGAGTCCCTGCAGCCCATCAGCAAGAGAATCCCTGGGACACTGAGCGCTGCCAGCAGGACCACAGGGCCAGGGGATCCTGCTGCTGCTTTGAAGGACTGAAGGAAAGCTCTTCTAATTTCCCCTTCCTGTGCCTCAGTTTCCCCATCTGTACTCAGAGGAGTTGGTTTAGATGTTTAGATCTTCAGGGATCCTTCAGCTCTGATTTTTCTAGGTGTTGAATAAAAAACTAATTTTGCCCTTGGCTGGGAGGTGAAAAGTCAAGCCCTGGTCCCAACTCAGCTTTAACTTTTGGTGAGACCTCAGACAAGTTGCCATTCCAACCAGAGTCAGCTTCTTCCCCTGAAAAAGAGGGTAAAAGGTCACTTCTCAGGGCCTCTGGGAGGACAGGCAAAGCAGTGGATCACAGGTGCTTTGGAAAGTGCAAATTGAGGGGAGATGTGGCTGTCATTAACAGCCGCATATGCTTATGTTCGTAACCAGGAATGATTAGCTCTCTATGAGCCTGGAACTCACCCAGCTGCTCTGAGGTGCTCATCTGGAGAGGTGGGGATGTTAGGAGACCACTTAAAGCATCACAGCAGAAGAGAAGGAAGGGTACAGAGGGCCCCTCAGAGGTTGACAGAAGAGCAGCCACCCCCAAGTCCCTGGACCTGAGCGGGGAGAAAGGTAACATCACAGGCCTGAAGGAACCACGGTCGGCCAGCCCTGCAAACTGGCTTCTTTAACAGATGAGGAGGCTGAGGCTTTGAGAGGGGCAAGGGCAGGACTGGACTGAAATTTGGACCTTAACCTCCCTGTCCAGCTCTCTTTACACTACAATGCACCTGCCTCCCCTCTAGGATCCAAAGATAGCGACAATGATGATGGTGATCACTGTCATTTAGTAAGTACCTATTTACTTCCATTTAGTGAGTACTACTTACCTACTTAGCACAACATCTCCATTGTAGATACTCTACTCATTTCAGTCCTCACTACAACTCTTCCAGATAGCTCTTCCTATCTCTACTTTACGGACAAGGAAACTGAGGCGCCGAGAAGTTAAGCGCCTTGCCCCAGGTTAGGAGCTAGTGAGTCCTAAAATCAGGATTTAATCCTCTGTGAGAGTTCAAGGTCTTTCTTATTCCTCTGCTTGGAACATAATTTCTAAAGAGCTACTCTGCACAGACCATTGCCGTTGGCTTCGGGAGGGCATCCTCTTACTCTCCTGATCTACGCTTCCAAGTACAGGCTGGTTCTAGCTGGGTCTCCCCTGGGAAGCCCACCCTGAGCCTCTTCAGGAGGACCCCATATCCTCCCACAACAATCCTGCCTACTGCCTGTACTGTAGTCAGCTCTGCTTTTGGCTGAGACCCACCTCCCTACCAGCCTGGCAGTTTCTGAAGTGTGAGATGGAACCCTTTGCCTTCCTGGGGCACCCACAGTGGAAGGCTGCTGGCTGCATAAGTGGTGCGGGAGGACTTGGCTGAGTCCTGTGGGTGAGAGAGGGGCAATGGCAGGAACGCAAAATGAGGCCAGGCAGGAGTTTCAGGGCTGTAGGATGGGCATCGAGGTCCTGAAACAGTAAAATGAAGTGGGGAATGCCCCAGTCCCAGTGTCCGAGTCAAGGAAGCCCAGTGTGGGTGACAGATGAGCTGAACAGATTTGTCCAAATCCTGTCTCTCTGCCACTCCATTCAGTTCCCCTTGGTTTCCTCATCTGTACAATGGGGATAACAAGACATTCGTCTGCCCAGGGATATAAGGGGATCAGAGATTTGACTTTGCACACACAATGTGAACCCTCTAGCCACAGATACACAATGCGGGAGCTACAGTACCCAGGCCCTGCTTATGACATAGGGCCCATAGAATCTGGCAGAGTCAAGTGCTGTGAAATGGTGCTGGGCTTGAGGTTAAGAAGCAGGGGAGGCTCAGAGGAGCACCAGGAGAACTTGGCCCACCTTGGAGGATGACTGCAGGAAGAATTCATAGTAACAGATTGTAAGAGGCAGGGTTTACTGAACGCCTAAGTACCAGGGACTGTGCTAAGTGCTTCACATTATGTCGTTTAATCATCACATTAACTTTATAAAGTAAGTTTCATCATCCACATTTTACAGAAGAGGAAAATGAGGCTTCAGAGATTGGCCTAGGGCCACTCGAATGGGAAGCAGTGAGCAGATCTGGTCAGCTCGGACTCCAGAGCCCATACGCCGAGCCATTGAGCTCCAGCCCAGGACCCTGCATAGACATCATGAGGCTGTTAACCAGTCCTGGGGAGGATGTTAGCCCCCAAATGCTGGAGTCCTCAGACATCATGGGTCCAAATCTCTCATTTTACCAATGAGGAAGCTGAAGTTCCTGGAGGAGGTATCTGCCTCAAAATCATGTAGGAAGCACTGACAGAAAATGCTAGAAAGGAAACCTTTTTCTTATTCCCCAGGACTGCAGGGGTGCTTGTACCCTGAAGGTTGGTACTGGATGCTGCCACTCAGAAAGACCTGCCTGCCCTGCCGGAGCCCATGGGGGTCTACTCTTGGCCATTCAAAAACTGTCCTTTCCCTATTTTTCCCTACCCCTTCTCTCTGTGGTGCTTTGGGGTGCCCTCCTGTGGGCTGGCTCTCTCCCTGCTCTTGCCTGGGGGGCAAGGACATTCACCTTGGGGGTACTGGGTCCCTGGGACTGTGATCCAATCTTTGCCCAGGCTCTCCCCAATGCTGCTGCCCAGCTGGCTGTGGACCGAGCCAATCAGGACTCCTCGCTGGTGCTGGGCTTGCGGCTGGCTTCCGTGGTCCTCCCCACGGGCTGTGACACCCCTCATGCCCTGACCACATTCCTGGCCCACAAGAACACAGTAGCCGCTTTTGTGGGTCCTGTCAATCCTGGTTACTGCCCAGCAGCAGCCCTGCTGGCCCAGGGCTGGGACAAGACCCTCTTCTCCTGGGCATGTGGGGCTCCAGAGGGAGGAGGTAAGCTGGTGCCCACCTTGCCTTCAGCTGCCCAAGTGCTGCTGTCCATCATGAGATACTTTGGCTGGGCTCGTGTGGCCATTGTGTCCTCTCACCAGGACATCTGGGTGGCTACGGCCCGAGAGGTAGCCATGACTCTCAGGACACACGGGCTGCCTGTGGGGCTGGTGACCTCTCTGGGACCCGGGGAGCAGGGGGCCACAGAGGTCCTGAAGCAGCTCCGCAGCGTAGACGGCCTGAAAAGTAAGTGTATGTGGTGCCTTCTTTCTACGGGCAGCCTGGACTTCATATGGTGGTTGATGGAGAGTTTCCTTGGCATTAGACACTGGTTGAGCACTTGACAATGGCCCCACATTTAACCTCCCAGCAGCCATGTGAGCTGGTCCTGCTGAGGTCTGCACTTTGCAGCTCAGATAAGGGAAGTAATATGTCCGAGTCACGCAGTTGGCATTTGGTGCAGCCAGATTTTTGAGCTCTGATTCGAATGTTAGTTGTGAAATGGGACACAAGGCTTTGTTCTTGCCTGGTACGATGAAGGAAATGAAAGAGTAGAAGTACCTGAGCCTCGGGAAAGGAGTTAGAGCCATTCTTAGTTTCACAGTGACTGGTCTCTAAGGGATGATTGTGGAGTGGAGGAACAGGTTTGTAAGCCGGCGGTTATGACAGAGAAGTCAAGACCATCCCAGGGAGCAGAAGCCTGGTGATCTGGAGGAGGCATGGGGCTGGGCCCTGGGAGATCTGAGGAGGCTTCCTGGAGGAGGCATGGAGGAATGGGGTATAGGGGAGGCAGCACCAAAAAGACACAAGAAACCTGAGAATTAATCTACCCTGGGGTTTTTTGAGCTGTGAGTCATTTGTGTCAAGAAACCAGTCTGGTGAATCAAGACTAGCATTACAAACAAGGGAAGAAAGAGAATGAATAGAAAGCAATAGAGAAGACTGGAATTGAGTGGAATAGAATGAAATAGAATCAAATAAAAGTAGTGACTATGAGAGTGCATTGCAGATAACAGGAGAGAGTCTCGTTCTGTGAAACTTCCCTTCAGTTTTGTGAAAATCAATTTTATACACTCAGCTATGAGAGCATACCAAAGTAAGACGTATTTATTACATCTTGAGTACTGGCAACGCAGTTTGAAAGCCACCGAGACTAACCACCAAGTGTTCTAGATTTGAGGGAGTTGAAGCCAGCACCAGTGAGGAGGAGTGGGTTGGGCAGTCCCTGAGCTCTGGTGGCCAGTTAGTGAGTTAGAGCAGAGTGGAGCATGAGACGTGGCTCAGGTGTGCCCACTGCCACTCAGGAATGGTGCCTCACTTCTGTGAGCCCCAGTTTTCCAGCAAGTGAAATGGGGATAATAAAACCTATCTCACAGGGTCACGAGGAGCAGATAGATGTATGTGACTGAGTGTTTTGTAAACACCTTTCAATCAAGAGTCACTGAGCGCTGTTCTGTGCCTGACCCTGGCTGGGCTAGGGAGGAAATGGCTGGGCCTCAGCAGTGAGGAGCTTGAGTTTGACAGGAGACAGATACCTATACAGGTGACAGAGGAGCCCAGAGGCTAGGGGAGTTGGTCTACTTAAAGGTGAGCAGGGCTTCACAGGGAAGGTGACATCACGGCAGGGCATGAAAATGAGAAATCGATTGCAGGTGGGAATGAGAGGGGATGCATTCTGAGCAGAGGGATCAGCTAGTGCAAAGGGACAGAGGCAGCATGTTAATGGGACTAGCAGAATGAACAGGTCACTTCTGTGTGGCTGGAGCACAGTGGAAGTGGGTAGGGGGAACCTCATCAGACTCCTTCTCCACCCTGTTTCAGGGGATTGAGTCCTAGCCACGGGAGCCAGGAGCCAGAGTGGTTACAGGTACATTTTCTGGAATCAGATTGCCAGGACCCCACTCCTGGCCCCACCTCCTACCAGCTGTGTGACTTCAGGCAAATCACTAAACCTCTCTGTGCTATAGTTTCCTCATCAATAATATGAGGCTAACAAAAGCCCCTACTTCACAGGGTTGTGAAGATGAAATGGACTATGGCAGATAAAGGGATTACAACTGCCGCTAGTGCAGTGAGCCCTGTTTACAATCAGTAGAGGCTTTTACCCTACTTCACAGGGTTGTGAAGATGAAATGGACTACGGCAGATAAAGGGATTACAACAATGCCGCTAGTGCAGTGAGCCCTGTTTACAATCAGGAGAGACTTTTTCCCTTTAATTGACCCACGTGTGCAGATCAGCGCTCCCTTGTGGCCAAGTGCAGAACACGGTTCTGACTTCTGAAAGAAGGGAGATTTGGTGAGAAGTTGAACAGAAACCTGGCAGAGACGGGGTAAAGGAAGCCCTGGTTCTGTTTCCCCCCAGTCCTGTGGAGCTCTCTTCGAGGGCCCTCCCATTATTCTGGGGGCAAGAGCAGGTGGCTCCTGCCCATGGCTTATATAGCATGGCCACCCAGGGGCTCAGCAGAGGCAGGGGCTCCAGGTTCTTACTTCTACATGCCCCTCGGCCTTCCTTGGTTGCTCCATGTTCCTGCATTTTCTGGAGAAAGAGATTGCAGTAGGAACGTGGGCCACATCCAAAGAAAGTGGTGGCCCTTTTTTGGTGGGCGTTGCAGCCCTGGTCAGGTACCTAAGATGCAGAGAACCTTTACTTTGGGCAGATATGTGGGACCCTTACCTTGGGCAGGGCTCCCTTCTGTCCTTGGTGCCTGGGGGTGAAATTGGCTGCCTTATTACCTAGGGCTGATTTCTTTTACTATGGTAAAGGGGAATGCATTCGTGTCTGCTTAGACCTTGAGGGTGCCACCCAGGGCCACAGTCGGGATGACAAACTGATGGTACATGAATAAACAAAATGTAGTCTATCCATAGAGTGGAATATTGAGCAGCCATAAGAGTGAATGAAATACTGATTCATGCTACAGCGTGGATGAACCCGGAGAACATTATGTTAGTGAAAGAAGAAAACAGCCACAAAGGACCACATACTGTATGATCCCACTTATGTGAAATGTCCAGATTAGGCGAATCGATAGAGATAGAAAGTAGATGAGTGGCTTACTGGGGTTAGGGGGAAGGAGTAATGGGGAGTGGCTGCTAATGGGTACAAAGTTGCTTTTTGGGATGATGAAAATGTTCCAGAATTAAATAGTAGTGATGGTTACACAACCGTGTATATACGCTGAGTTGTACACTTTTAAAGGCTGTATTTGATGGTATATGAATTATCTCAATTTTTTAAAAGGCTTAAAAAAGCAGATGACAGCCTGGGAGCCAGCCTACCCAGGTTTAGATCTGGCCCTGCCAACAAGGGGGTTATATACCTGGGGTAACTCCTTAACTTCCTATGCCTTGGTTTCCTCCTCTGAAAGTAGAGATAATGATAAATATACTTCTCAGTACTGTTATAATATCCAATGACTATTTGTAAAAGTACTTTAGGATAACACAGAGCAAGCTGTCAATAAATATTAACAATTGTCAGAGTCAGCAGGGCAGAGAGAGGGTGGGAAGTTAGTCAAAATGATTGGGCGTGCAGGCTGAAAGGGACATATTAATACAAATCTATCTTCAGTCGAGGGGGATCTTTTTTGCACCAGGCCAAGCCCAGATTTGGTGGCGTTGGCTGTTATCGTTGCAGAGGGAACAGATAAAGGGGATAGTCCTCTTTTCCCCAGACTGATAGGGAGGGGTCTGGGCAGTGGCTGCATAGGAGTAGGGAATGAACCTAAGAGTTCTGAGCGCTCTCCAGGCCAGAGACTTCTGGGTTTCAGAGAAGGCCTGTGAAGGTGAGCCTGTCACCTCTGTCCGCAGTCGTGGTGCTGTGCATGCACTCGGCGCTCCTGGGTGGCTCCGAGCAGACGGCCCTGCTGAGGCGAGTGTGGGCCCAGGGCCTGGCAGATGGAAGGCTGGTCTTCTTGCCCTATGACACCATGCTCTTCTCCCTGCCCTACCGCAACCGCTCCTACCCCGCCCTCGGCCACATGGGGCCCCTGAGAGAAGTCTATGATGCAGTGCTCACCGTCAGCCTGGAGTCTAGTCCCATGGATAAGGCCTTCGAAGCTGCTGGGGCCAATGAAAATGTGGCAGTCCACCTGGAGACACAGCAGGTAGGTCGGTGCAGGCCCTGAGAGCAGGGCTATGGGCTGGTGTGCTCCTCACCCACTCCAGGTCTTCCTGGGCTTGGCCAGCTGCCAACTAGTCCTATCTCCACTGTGGGCATGTGATCCATCCCTTATTTGACAAAGTGACTCTCTACCTAGTCCCTGGTGTGCTCTCTCTCTTTTGCTCTCATAGGAGTGTGTGTGTGTGTGTGTGTGTGTGTGTGTGTGTGTGTGTGTGTGTCTGTCTTCTTTTTTGTTTTCACTCTTTTGGCTTGCTTGATCAATTCTCCTCTTGTGTCTGTTTTGCTTCCCGTTTTCTGTCACTGACTCAATTCCTCTAATTCTGATTTCTGGCTTAGCTGCTCTTTCTCTTGCAGCCATTCTTCCTTTCCTTTATCTATATCTCTCTAGCAAATTGTGAAGATCAGAAAGAGAGAGTGTCAGGGATGTGAGAGAGCAGGAAAGTTTGGGATGTCACTGCTGTGAATCTGAAGAGTGTTGGGTGTGGGGTGCAGCTGCCCACTCAGTTTTGGCTTATAGAATTCAGCTGCTCGAGTGTCCCTGGGATAGCTGCTTCTTGGTGATAAGAAGATAATGGTGTCTGGAGGTGGTAACAGGGATGCAGAGGCTGACGGAGGGTCATTCAACCCATCAGTCATCTGACAAATGCGAACTGAGTTCTTCTCATGTGACACTGTTCCAAGCATCAAAGACACAATAATGGACAAGACAGATCTGGCCTTTGAGGAGCTTCTGTTCTGTTAAGGCGAGACAGACAGTAGCCAAACAACCCAGTAACCCAATTCATAGAGTGATAACATCATCAAGAAAATAAAACAGGATAAAGTGGCAGAGAGTGGCTAGGATGGAGTAGTGGGCAACAACAGTTAGGACAGGAAGGGAAGCCCACTGTAGAAGGTAGCACTTGAGCCAAGTGTTGAGTGATAAGGAGGCAGCCAGGTGAAGATCTGGGTGAAGAGCAACCAGGCCGGGGAAATAGCAAGCACAAAGGTCCTGAGGCAGCATGAACTCCAACGGCTAGAGGAGCAGGCAGAGGGGAGTGTAGGATGGCTAGATTGTCATGAGGAATGAGGAAAAGGATCTGAGATGAGCGTAGGGCCTGACCATGTGGGGCATTGTAGGCCAGGTTAATAAGTCTGAACTTATAAGTGAAATGGGAAACCATCCGTGGGTTTTAAGTAAGAAAAGGTTTGACTTATGTTAAAAGAAAAATCACTTCCGTTGCTTTATGGGGAATGGCCTGAGAGGGCAGGAAGCAAGTTGGCCCTTAGGAAGCTCCTATGTGGCTCAGGTGAGCAGAGAGAGGGCTCGGACCCAGGTGAAGGAGTAAAGGGGGTGAGAGGTCAATTGGGCTGGGAATAAATTTTGAAAAAGCCAAAGAGACTTGGTGAACTAGAAGAGAGAGATGAGTCAAGAATCAAGCCAAGGCTTGAGAGGCATTGTGGTTCTATTTCCTAGAATATGGGAAGCGGGGGGTGGGTTGGTGTGGTAGAGTCAGGTTAAAACTTGCAGAACCAGGAGTTCTGTTTTGGACATATTAGGTAAGTTTGAGATGCCTGTGAGACAACAGAGTCAGTGGTTGTGGTGGCCATGGAGACTGTGAGGCTGCTTAGTGGGGACAGAGGTAACAGTGGGACCAAAGAGAGGAGTGTGTTGGTTGGGGGCCATTAAGGAGATGATAATTCAAACAATTGCTGCTGGCAGGAGGGCCAGGACTCAGAGATGTCTGGGAGCCTGTGCCATGGGGTTATGAGGTTGAAGGACCTTCTCTTCCACAGGTGTCCCCACTTTTTGGAACCATCTATGATGCTGTTGTCCTGCTGGCCCATGCCCTGAACCACTCTGAGAACCATGGGGCAGGGCTCTTGGGGGCCCACTTAGGGGACCACATAGGGGCTCTGGACGTAGCTGGCTTTAGCCAGAGGATCCGGACGGATGAGAAGGGCAGGAGGCTGGCTCAGTACGTCATTTTGGACACAGATGGTCAAGAAAGCCAACTGGTCCCCACCCACATCTTAGACACTGACACATGGCAAGTGCAGCCCCTGGGCAGGGCCATACACTTTCCAGGAGGGGCCCCTCCAGCACGTGACTCCAGCTGCTGGTTTGACTCCAATACGCTGTGCATGAGAGGTAATTCATCATCCATCCATACATACATCCACCCATCCATCTGTCCATCTGACCATCCATCCATCCATCTATCCATCCATCCATTTATCCATCTATCCATCCATCATTCATTCATAAGGCTTTCCATGTGGACAGTCATATGAGAAGTGGGAATGGGTGCAAAGAAAAGGCTTGACTCTCTATTGAGAAGACTGAACTAAGAGTTGTAAAATGCCAGGGAAGGCTAGCAAGGCCTCCTCTCAGCTGAGCAGGGCTAAAACATTCACAGAGCACATGGTCCTAAGCAGCCACTTTTCATCCAACTCCTGGCTTGAGGGCTGGTGCTGATTTAGATTCAGAATTAGGAAGCCTCTTCTAACAGTCAAAGTGAATGACAATAAAGCTGACTGCCAAAACAGGTAGTGAGTGGCCCATTGTAAAGGGCATGCAAGAAGTAGGATAATAATTGACAGGGATACACAACTTTTATCCAGCATCTGCCATGTCCAGGCCCTGTATTAGGTGCCAGAGACACAAAGATATATAAGACGCAGGTCCCGCTGTCCAGCTGCTCTCAGTCTAGCGGGAAAAGACCTGACATCCGGCAGATAAAAGGCCATACTGTGACCAAGACTGTAATGGGATCTGAGCAGGGTCCATGAGGTCCAAAAGCAGGGAGCTTGAGGTGAGAACCGAGACAATAATACTGGAAATCAATATCTGTGCCTGATGATCTGTCCGCAGATAGGATTTTCTCTGTCAAGGGCCATTCTGAGCCTTATCCCTGGGGAGGGAGCTGGGCAGGGATCATGTCCCTATTTCTCAGAGGAGTACTGAAGAATACATACAGGAGCTGAGTGAAGGGGCCGTATTCCTTGTGCAGTTGTGACTGTCGGGACTCATATCTGCCCAGCTTCCCCCACAGGTACGGAGCCGGAGCCCCCAGGCAGCCTCCTTGCTCTGGCCCTGGCTTGTGTCCTGGTGCTGACCGGCGGGGCTCTCATTTGCCTCATCAGGTGAGAATCTGTGTACTCGCCTCATTTTGCTCCTCTGTGTCCTTGCCCCACAGGGTCTCTCTCCTGTGTGCACAGCCCTGGCAATCTGCAGGGGGCTTTTCCATCCTCTATCCCAAGACCTCAAGAGTGTCCCATAGTTTTGTCCATCTGAGAACCTTGGTCAGGCTCTGTGAAGGCTGGGTGCCTCTTGGAAGGCTCATTTGAAACTTGGAGAAGAAGCCTGGGACTTGGACAAGACCTGGTCCTCCCTGAGCTACAGGCCACGCATCTATACCATGAGGGCTTGGCCAGGATGACCCCCAGGGACTTTCAGCTTTGAAAACAATTCTTCCTGGATTTGAAGTCCTCTGTGTTCCCTGAGCCTCAGCCACATCTAGGAGGGGCACCTCTCTACTCTCAGCCCTCACCCCAGGCTCTTGCCATCCCATGAGGCCTCTAGGTGTGGGAACAATGAGGCCAGGACCAGTAGGTGCATCAGGCTAACAGTCCAGCTCTGAGCCAAGGCTGAGGGACTTTGTGGAGTGCACTGCTTGGTGGTGCCCTCTCAGCCCAGCTGGGACTGCTGGGGAAATAGGAAAGGAAAAAGGGAGAGGATAGGGGAGAGCTCTGGATTTGAGGCAGGTCCAAGGGGCCAGACCTAGGGGAGAGTGATGTTCATGCCATCTCTTTTGCCCTGAACTTTCTCTCACTTGCAGATTGGGCATCCAGCAGCTGCGGCTGGCGAGGGCACCCCACAGGATCCTGCTGACAGCCCAGGAGCTCACTTTCATCCATCGGGCCCTAAGCAGACAAGTAGGTGGGGCAGGTGCTGGGCTAGGTGGGCAGGCGGTGGACCAAGGCTCTTGACCATGTCTGCCCCCTCCAGAGGCTGCATGTGGACAGTGCAAGTGAATCAAGAAGTGCGACGGATGGTGGAAGCCTGAGGTCAGTGTCCCAGGGGTCAGCAAGAAGCCTGCCAGCACCCCAGGGGCCTACCAATGTGGCTCTCTACCAGGTGAGGGCCTCCGCCACTACTATGCCCAGGTCTGGAGAGCTGTAGTCGGTTTGGGAGAAGCCAAGGGAGCCCACAATCTCTCGGGCCTCTGCATGCCCCACTTCTGTTACAGAATGGGAAATCGAGGCCCAAAGATGGCCAGTGTCTTTCTTGGGTCCCAAAGCAAATTGGTGTCAGGACTAGAAGTGGGAAGCAGGACTCCCAGCTCCTAGTCTGGCATGGTTCATGATCTGACCTTGGGAAAAAATCAGGGCCTGGACACATGCACCTGGCCACTGCCAGCAGTGGGTCCACCTCAGGGCCTATCTCAGCACATGGTCCAGCCTAGGTCACCCTCCTGCCTGCTTTGGTGAAGGACAGTGAGATCCTGGGTCCCTGAGGCCCTGACATGTGGGGGCAGCACCAACCCCAGAACTGCCTCCTGGCAGAGCCTGGGCCACCAGCTGAGAGGGAGGCTGGAAGATCAGAGGTTAGACAGGCAAAATTCTAAAGTTGCTGAGAACACTGCTATTCCCCAGGTGCTGTGTTCTCAAATGCAGCAACTCACTGATGTTCCATTTCTTCTATTCCGTGACTCATGCTTGACGAGCTGAACTAATTGTTTCTACAGGAAATAACATGAAGCTCTTGCTCCTTCTTTTCTACCTTCTCCTCTGGGGAATTCCGGTTTTTTGTTTTTTGTTTTTTGTGTTTTTTTTTCTTTTCTACTGAAAGGAGGCTTTAATGATGTGCAAAGCATGTTTTATCTGCTCCTTTGAGTTAGCTGACAGGCTGCTGCTGAGGTTGAGGAGGCAGAAATACACCATTGAGAGGAGAGATGGGCCTGAGCTCACTCTGGGCCTGAGACCTCCACCTCTCCCATCCTCCTCTGTCCTCCCCTAGAGTCCCTGAGCCACAGAACCCCCCTCACCTACAGGGTTTGGTGTATCGTTAGGAGCCTGAGGCCTGCAGAGTAAAGTTGACCTTGAGGCCCGGAGCGAACACTTTTATATTCCCCACCTCATTTGCTCCCGTAGTGTGGGTGGGGGTATATCATTTTCACTTTACAGAACTGGAATATGAGGCTTAGAGAACTGAAGTCACGAGCCCACGGTCACAGAGCTAGAAAGTGGTGGAGTTAGGACTGGAACTCAGGTCTGTTAGCCAAAGCTGGGCCCTTGGCCCTGCCCAGGCTATAGTAAAGTTCAACTTTTGTTTCTGCTGGCTAGGCTCTGCCAGCCTTGGAGCACAAAAAAAGAACATGTTTGTGGGGAAGAAGCTGAGGCTGAGAGAGGCTGAGGGATTTGCCCGAAGTCACACAGCTGGGGACGAGCAGTGGATGAACTCTTGTTCTGCCTTGAACAGGGAGAGTGCGTATGGCTGAAGAAGTTTGAAGCTGGCACAGCCCCTGAGCTGCGGCCAAACTGCCTCAGCCTCCTGAGAAAGGTAGGACTGCAGAGGGCCTGGAAGGTGGGCTGGGAGCGGGTGCTGTCAGGAGACCCCCACTGGTCTGGATAGGTTCCTACTCAATGTGGAAGCGTCTAGCTTTAGAAAGGAAGTCCTTCCTGTCATCATGGTTGCTTCCCCACTGTCACGCCTTGATCGCAGTCATACACCATCACTGTCACTATCGCACACCAGCATACCTAAAGTCATGTCACCACCCCAACAGATTCATTGCCGTAACCACCAGAGGCACAGTCTCCCCCACCAGTATCACCACATGCATAATTAATACCTCCATGCCTCCACCCATTTACCTACTTAGTCACTATTCATCGAGCACCACTTGTGTGCCAGGCCATGTTCTGGGTTTGGGAGAGACAGCTGTAAAGAGGAGAGACACGGTTCCTTTTCCTGGGGGGCTTCAGTCACTTGTCATCTCTAATATCATAAACCCATTCATCCCCGAGATTGTCACCATCCTGAGAGGCACTGTGGAGTGGAGTACAGAGCACAGGGTTTGCGTCAGAAAGGTCCCAGATGAAATTATGCCTCCATAGGGCACGTAGCTTTCCTGTAAAATGGAGCTAATGAAACCACGCAGGGAGATTCTGAGGATTGGAGACAGTATACAAAATAACCTAGCACTGCCCTTGGAAAGTAGCGTGCCTTTGATAAATGATGAATTGCATTATTATTTCCAATGTCGCCACTTTCTGAAGTCAGGTTGGTAGAGATTCAGTGACTGGAATTTAGGCTAGACATTTCCCAGTGGGCGTCTTACAACCAACGCGTGTAGACGTTTCTTAAAAGAAAAGGCCCTACATGTGATCAAACAAGTTTGGAAATTGCTTAGGTTAGCAATAGAACTTCTCAGACCTTTCGATATGCTCTTCTGCTTCTCTATGACTGTGTAACAACTTACCCCAAAATGTAGTGTCTTAAAGCAACAACTCTCAATACTCTCCCAAATGATTTTATGATATCTTACAATTTTGAAGGTAGGAAATTTGCGCAGGGCTCGGCTGGGCAATTTTTCAGTTCCACTTGGCATTGGCAGGGATCACTCAGTGTATTCAGCTTATAAATAGGCTGTCAGAGGTTGGCAAACTATGGCCCACGTGCCATATCAGGCTCACTGCCTATTTTCATAAAGTTTTATTAGAACACAACCATGCTCATTTGTTCATGTTTTGTCTCTGCTACTTTTGCCCTACAACAGCAGAGGTGGGTATTTGTGACAAAGACTGTATGACCCACAAATTTTTACCATCTGAACTTTTACAGAAAAATTTGCTGACCCCCGGTCCAAAGGGCCTCCGTTGCTTCACTCTCATGCTCAGGGCTTTGGCAGGGCAGTTGGAAGAGGGGGCTCCGCTGGACCTGTCTCCCCACTCTGTGCAGTCTCAGGGCTTCTTCATGTCATCTCTCCAGTGTGGTGACTCTGGGTAGGGAGACTTCTTATGGCCATTCAGGGCTCCAACAGAGAGGACAACAAGAGACAGAAAATAGAAGCTGCCAGTCTTCTAAACCTAGACCAGAAACTCACATTTCTACCATGTTCTATTGGTCACAGTGTCACAGAGCATGCTCAGATTCAAAGGGAGGGAACAGAGTCCC
Source organism: Pteropus alecto (assembly GCF_000325575.1). Classification (NCBI taxonomy): domain Eukaryota; kingdom Metazoa; phylum Chordata; class Mammalia; order Chiroptera; family Pteropodidae; genus Pteropus; species Pteropus alecto. The sequence goes on along the minus strand of NW_006494614.1, from coordinate 47,778,759 downwards.
CACCTCTTGATAAGAGTGCCAAAGGATTTGAGGCCATTCTTACCTCACCACATATGTTAATATGCGTGTGACTCTCTATGCATGAGGATAACTAGGTCTTCCCCTCTCAGATGACCCCCAAACGTTTTTGTGAGGTTCCATCTTTCCTGCTTGGGCAAATGCTGGCATCGCTCATTGGGTTCGAGTTCTCTGACCTGTTGGTCAGCCATCAGGGATGCTGCTTTCTGCTTGGACATGATCCCTCCTGCACCTTTTCTTTTCCTCATCTGTCCCTGAGTCTTGGAGAAAGAATTGACAGTTTCCAGGTCCATGGTGCCACTTAGGTTGGGAAACAGGCTTAGATCCCTATACTGTGAAATTGCTTACAGCTCATTCACTTATTCATCCATGCTGCTTCCACTCACCCATTCATCCATCCTTCCATCTGCCCACTCATCTGCTCATCCATCCATCCAGCCACCTACCCATCCATCCATCCATCCATCCATCCATCCATCCATCCATCCATCCATGCATCCATCCATTATTTCCGATGCCTCTCTGTGCTCAGCCCTGTGCTGGGTGATAACTACTGAAGGTCCATATGCTGACTGCACCTAGTCCAGCCTCCAAGAGACCCCTGGGGGCTACTAAGGTGCTCACTGCCCCAGCAGATGCGAGAGCTGCGGCATGATAATGTTGCCGCCTGCCTGGGCTTCTTCACGGCCCCTGGGATCAGTGCTCTGGTGCTGGAGCATTGTGCCCGAGGCAGCCTGGAGGACCTGCTGCGGAATGAGGCTCTGCGACTGGACTGGACCTTCAAGGCCTCCCTGCTGCTGGATTTGATCCAAGTGAGAACCCTCCCCTGGGCCTGGAGTTGTCGGGGGTGGGGGTGGGGAGTTCAGGGAGACAAGAGATGCTCAGAATTCCCAGACCCAAACTCTTTCCATTTTGTCTGAGGAAAATCTGAACAGTGTGGCAAAAGGTGAGGGGAGGCAGGAAAGCTTTCTGGGATCTGTGGGAATTCTGAGAGGACCAGAGGCCCCTCATATGTCCACCCTAGGGCGTGCGGTATCTGCACCATCAACGATTCCCTCATGGCCGCCTCAAGTCCCGAAACTGTGTGGTGGATGGCCGCTTTGTGCTAAAGGTCACGGACCATGGTTATGCAGAGCTCCTGGACACTCAGCGGGCTCCCCGCCCCCGGCCAGTCCCAGAAGGTCAGCTCAGGGTGGGCAGGGGGCTGCCAGTAGGTTCTCAGGCAGGAGGAGAGGGGAAGATCTCCCATTTTTTGGCACCTCCTGTGGTGTGACCTGAAGATGATGGCGTTTCCTCTCTGAGCCACAGGCCACTTATCTGTAAGGGGCGGGAGCCTACCTCCCCCGGTGCTGTGGGTAGAGGGCAGTGACACAACACATTCGAAGTGCCTGCCTAGCTTGGCCCGCCTTGGGTGGTCAGTGGGTGACGTTGTGTGGACGTGCCCTGTGATTGCAGAGCTGCTATGGACGGCTCCAGAGCTGCTGCGGGACCCCGGCAAGGGCACCCTCAAAGGAGACGTCTTCAGCATTGGCATCATCCTGCAGGAGGTGCTGACTCGAGGGCCACCCTATTGTTCTTCAGGGCTCTCAGCAGAAGGTACAGAATCCTCCTCGTCCTTCCTTGGCCTGTCCCTGGTAGGAGTCTGCACATAGTCGGGGAACTCTGTGACCATCAGGAAATCTGGGCCTGAAAATAACTACACAGATACACTTGTCTGTTTTGACCACAAAAATTGGGTTTCTTTGGTTTCAGCCAGGCAGCCTTCAGCAACTCTGCCAAAATGGCAGCTGAACACCTCAGGGCTAAAGATATCGGTTTCTGGGTGAAAGCCTCAACCCTTTTCTGCCTCTCCCAGTGTCACTGCCACGTGTTCAGATGCTTATGCCCTAACCACCCCACTGCCCAGCACAGCCTCTGTGTCTATACAGACCTCAGTTCTTCCCCAGTTGTATCACTTACTTACTCTGTGACCTTACACAAATCGCTTACCCTCTCTGAGCCTCAGTTTTCTCATCTTTAAAATGAGAATCGAAGATGTACCAGACATCCGACCCACATCTGTTGTGGCCGGGTTGCTCAGCATTGGGAGTTTGGTTCTCTCTCTGGGTGGGGTTCCTTCAAGAGCATCTCTGTTCCCACGCTTTTGGGAGTACAGGATGATTACTCACACCTTCCCTATCATCTCCTGGTCTTAAATATTTTCTCTCTTCTGACCCAGTGCCAGGGCCATTTGCAGAAACATTTTCTCGCCTTCTGTGTTTTCTGTCAAGGCATCCAGGACCACAGGCTGCTCTTCTAGGTGTGCCCCTCCTGCCTCTGTTCAGTTCCAGGGACCTGTCCCCACAGGTACCCTGTCATCAGCCCACAGTGCAGGGCAGTGGGGGAACCCAACCCATCATCCCCTCGCACCCCTAGGAGATAATTTTTAACTCATGGGGAGGCCTAGCCCATTTCCTTTCTCCATCAAAGCACAGCACAGTGAATAATGAGCATTCTAGGCCCAAATTTATGAGGTGGAGGAGTGAGAAGGAGGTAGGATTTTCAGGCCATTTGTTCAGCACTACTCAACTGTCTACCCCCACCATCTGCCCACTGAGAGAGGGAAGACCAACCAAATGGGGCCTGCAAACCATGCCGCCAGTGCATGCCCCTTCAGGCTGGGGCCCCAGCTGGCTTTAGGTGCAGGGACCAAGCTTGGAACCCCATGGCCACCCCTTGGGTCAGGCTGTCAGACCACAGCCTACTACTTCCTGGGCTGCTTTCCCTGGTCTCAGGAAGAACAATGTTAAGAGCATAGGTGCTGGGGGACACCTAACCCCAGCTCTATACCAATTCACCTCATGACTTTGAGTAAATCCTTTTAGTGCTCTGATCCTCAGTTTCCTCATCTTTAAAATGAGGACCATCATGCCTGGCTCCCAGAGTAATTGTGAGGATTCAGTGAAATGCTTTAGACTAAGTGCCTGGCTCATGATGGGCACCCAATAAATATCTACCTCAGTGGTTTTAGGGTTGTGCGAATGGGATCTCGAGTTCTCTCCTGACTCTCCTGCTTAGAAGCAGATCCTGTTAGAAATAACATCTTGCGGTTCCCCCAGCTTTCATATGCATTACTCCATTGCATCACCCTGTGAGTTGGGTAAATGTACTCTTTTCAGGGGCTCAGAGAGAAGAAGGGACTTCACAGTGGGAAGCAGGGGGTCTGGGATTTGGAGAAAAGTCCCCTGATGCAAGCTTAGTGCTCTCGCTCTAATATCTCTTGGTGTCACCCAAGGAGCATCTTCCCCATGGAGCTGGATGTACAGCCTCCTCCCTCAGCTGACATCAAGGCCCATCAATCACTGTAATGCACGGGGTGTGGATAGCGGGCCTGGCACAGTGGGGGAACACAAGGCCCCGCCTGGCCTGGGCCAGTGGTTCCCAGCATGTTCGCATATGAGAACTCCATTTCAATGTCAACAAAGATTGGAGCCTCACATGCTACTATTTGACTTTGAGAAAATACCCAAAGACAAAATCTGCTCTAAAATCAGCACACTTTGAAATAGTATTTTATTCATCACAACACCATCTGAATACTTTTGAAAAAGTATGTGCACAGTGTGTTATTAGTTCCATCTGCTCACACTCCTTTGAGCTCATACAGCTTTCAGACCCTTTACTCGGGGCCCTCAGGTCTGACGCCTGTAGGCTGCGAACCTCTGGGTGGAGGAAATCCTGCAGGTCAGGAGCTGATCTGGCTCAGTTCTAGATTTTGCTTTCTAGCAGCCCTGTGGCTGTGGGTGACCTACTTCACCCCCAGGAACCTCAGTTACCCTGTCTGTAAAATGGGACAGTGACACAGGCACTACCCATGACAAGGAGGCCAACGAAGAGATGGGGAGGAGATTAAAATCCAGAAAGAATCTTCTCCTCATTGGCTCCAAGCACGCCCACCTCCTCATTCAGGAGAGGGGGATTCCAGCCCTCCTCGGAAGAGATGCCTCATAACAGCCCTATGAGGTCTGTGCTATTATTACGCCCCTTTCATCAATGAAGAAACTGAGGCTCAGAGAGGTGATATGACTTGTGCAGAAGGTAAATGGATAATCTCCATCCTACTCTGCTGAAAGCCTGAGCTTGAGACCCAGCCCTTCTTCCTCCCAGTGTCTTTGTGAATCTCTCAGCACCCCTGGCTCCCCCACAGACTCCTGAGATGAGAGTCATTTCCAGCCGCTGTTAGGTGGGGAGACAGAGGCACAGAGTGATAGCAAATGGCAGAGCCAGAACGAAAACACTAATCTATCTGACCTCGACTTTGGTGGCCTTTATCATATGAAGTGGGGACAAGAAGATTCATGGCAGGGTTGGTTGTCTTGGGAAAATAATGATGGTGATGATAATAAGCAGATAGTTTTGCTTCACACTTGTAGGGGATTGGCCCCAGAAAGTCTCCAAGAGGCAGGGCTGGTGAAAAGAGCCAGGTGGGCGTCACCGGCAGCAGAAGGGCAACCGTTGTTTTAGGGTCTGGGTGACGGGGAGAGACTGCTGGGTGCCAGGCATCTAACAACATCCATCGCCTCCTCCTTCCCTGCCCCTCTCAGGAAGGCAGTTTATTAAGCTCATGTCAGGGATGGGGAGACGGAGGCGCAGAGAAGTCACTGCCTTGTTCACCATCTCACAGAAAGGTGGTGGCCGACCCAGAATTCAAACCCCACTTTCCCAGCTATACCTGAGGTAGACCCTTTCCTGAGACCTGAGACCCTTTTCCTTAGACCCTTTTCTCGGCCACACCATGGGGTGAACCCAGGAAAGCAATAATCCTGGGTCTACTGGGCAGGATGCGCTGGGGCCCGGAGCAGGGGCCAAGGAGTAGCTTCAAGGCCTGATCCCTGTACCCCTACACACCTACCTGCCCTCCCTCTCAGGAACCCAGGACATCCCCCTCCCATGATCCCTCCTAGGGACTTCAAGCTCACCACCCACATCATGTTTATTGTAGAAATCATCAGAAAGGTGGCATCGCCCCCTCCCCTGTGCCGGCCACTGGTGTCCCCTGACCATGGGCCACCCGAATGCATCCAGCTGATGGAGCAGTGCTGGGAGGAGGCCCCGGAGCACAGACCCAGCCTGGACCAGATCTACACCCAGGTCAGTGCTTTCCAGTGGAGCCTGGTGTTCACAAGAAATAACTGATCAGTTCACTTAGCTTTGCCCAGGGGGAGCTCCATGCTACCCCTGGGGTCCAGAACCCCATGCAAAAAGGGGACAATGGCCCAATACCATCATCCCTGAGGGTGGAGCCTGAAGTCCTTCCTCTGAGGCAGTGGTCCCCAACCGTTTTGGCACCAGGGACAAGTGCTCCTATGAGAATCTAACGCCTGATAATCTGAGGTGGAGCTGAGGTGGTGATGCTAGTACCAGGGAGCGGCTACAAATACAGATGAGGCTTTGCTGACTTGCCTGCCTCTCACCTCTTGCTGTGCAGCCCGGTTCCTAACAGGCTATGGACCAGTACCAGGATGCAGCCCAAGGATTGGGGACCCTGCTCTAAGGAAAGCTTTCTCAGAACTCCAGGTACTAGGGACACTGGCTGAGTTCCTGAGTGCCAAGCCCTGTGCTAAATGCTGTGCTGGTTTCATTTAATCTTTGTGATAGTCCTCCAAAGAAGCATTGTTATCACTTGGGCTTTACAGGAGAGAAACTGAGGCACAGAGAGGTAAGGGGATTTGCTCAAAGTAGCTCAGAGAGCGGAAGGTGGCACTAGAGTCCAAACCTGGGTTTGTCTTTCTGCAGAACAAACCTGTACTGGGCCTCCTGGCACCAGAGCAGAAAGGCCATTTGTGGCTGTGGAGCCACACTGGTTCCCTGCAGAGAGAGTGGAAGATGTGAGGAGGGCTGGGGCCCCAGGCCTGCCTTGGGGACTGCAGCGGGAGGGGTGAGGCAAGTCTGTACGAGTTTGTGGGGCAATGGAGTGAGTGGGCCTGACTGAACTGGTTAATGGCTCCCACAAGGCCAAAGCATCAAGCTTGAGGTGACATCTTTGTGCCTCCCCTTTCCAGCCAGCCACAGCAGAATGTTGTCAAGGAGAGGTTGTCAGGTAGTTATTGAAGGTACGATTTATAACCACACATGGATGTCCTCATACAAAGACCTAAGAGAGGTAATTCTCTCTGCTCAGTGCCAGCGGTAGTTGTGTTTGTTTTGAGCAACTAGTTTAATGGTCTATTGTCTCATGATGCCATGGGTATTGTAATCTATATATCCCTCTTTGCTTTGTTGCTAGGAAGCTCATATCTGAACTCGTGACCACATTCTAGCATGCATTTTGCAAATAGACTGCACTTCTAGATTAGTTTCTTTTTTAAACCTTTACTCTCCTTTGGTCTCAATGTCCTTATATATGTATTATTTTATTTTGTGGCATTGCTTTATTTTTCTTACTACTTAAAATTTGTTTTTGGAATACAGGGAGAAATAGAGAGGTAGAAATACATTATTATGTAATCTACACATATTCTTTCTACCTGTCTATCCACCCATCTATCCATCTACTTATTCATCCATCCATCCATCAATCCATATCCACCCATCCATCTATTACCTAGTGACTGATCCATCCATCCATCCATCCATCCATCCATCTTTGAGAGGAGCAAAGAATGCCTTTCCACAGTGTGGTTGTGAGAATCGATGCAGTCGGGTTAGTGTTCCTTAGCAATAATGCTGTACTGGACTCAGGCTCTTTTTTAAAGTTCTCTTTGCTCACCCCACACAGAACTAACCCATTCTTCTTCCCAGTTTTCTGTGCTTTCCCTTGTCAGAGCTGCCATCTCATCTATTACATACCCAGTCCCCAATAACCCAGCTCCTCCAGGCAAGGACTGGGTCTGGTTCATTCCTGTAGCCTAGACTCCTAAGCCGCAGGCTGAATGTGCTGACTTGCATGGATGAGTTTGGATTTTTGTTACATCTTCAGTTCAAAAGCATCAACCAAGGCAAGAAAACCAGTGTTGCCGACTCTATGCTGCGGATGTTGGAGAAGTATTCCCAGAACCTGGAGGACTTGATTCAGGAGCGAACTGAGGAACTGGAGCTAGAGAGGCAGAAGACGGAAAAGCTGCTCTCTCAGATGCTCCCTCTGTGAGTGGCCCCTTAGGACTCGATTGTGTCTCTAGCCTCAGTAGCTCTAAGCATGGGCCCTGGATGTAGTAGGTGCTCAGTAAATCTGGGTTCCATGAGTTCATTTGATTCATTCATTGTTTACTTACCTAACATATTTTCCTAAAGCCTTTATATGCTTTAGACACTGTGCTGGGCACACGAGAATTGAATTTCTCCTACTTCACTCCCGTGGGTGCCAAGGAGAGGGTATAATGTCCCCCATCTCACTTCAGAGGAAGTAATAATGTCCAGAGAGGGACAGGTATAACCCGCAGGCCAGCACACCAGCAGGCCTGTCCCAGATCCCCTGACCCTCAACCCAGGATTTCCCCCAAATAACTCTCCCTTATCTGCAAACTGTGGAAAGGGGTTCCTCCTACCTTGTGACTCTGACCTTTCCCATCTCTCCAGGTCTGTAGCCAAAGCTCTGAAAATGGGGGTGACTGTGGAGCCGGAGTACTTTGACCAGGTTACCATTTACTTCAGTGACATTGTGGGTTTTACTACCATCTCAGCTCTGAGTGAGCCCATGGAGGTAGTGGGCTTGCTCAACGACCTCTATACACTGTTCGATGCTATTCTGGGCAGCCACGACGTGTATAAGGTGAGAGTACCAGGAGGCTGGCATTCCCTCCCTCCTTCCTTTACCACTATGTTTGTCATACATTTATTTCCAGTCATTTATTCATGTGTTTCTATCAGGTAGCTATTGTTGTGTAACAAATAATCCCCAAATCCAGGAGTGTGAAACGATAAGTTTTTATTATTGCTCGCAAACCTATAGTTGAACTGGAAAGTTCTCTGGACTCAGCTGGACTCATGCATACATCTGTGGTCAGCTGTGGGTGAGAAAGGAAGCACTGCTGTTCCTGGCTGAGCTCTCTCCCATCTCTGGAGCCTTCGCTGAAACAACTCAGTTCTGGTCCACATGATCTTTCAGCCTCCAGCGGGCCAGCTGGACAAGGGAAACCAGATGAGGCAGCTCCTGTGCCTGCTCTCAGGGAGCTCTTGGTGCTATAGGTAAAAGATGAAGGCAACTCACAGTCAAAGTGATGATCAGGGGAGGTAGAGAAGGCTGAGAGGACCCTCGATCCAGCCAGGGGTAGATGTGCAGAGTAAAGAACAAGGAAGACTTCTTGGAGGAGGTGCTGTCTTCCTAGTATTGTCCAGTCTGGCGGCTTTAGGTAAGCACTGGGATAATGTGTACTAACGCCTAAGGCTTGAGAGGGTGGGCTGGTGATTGTGAGGAATGCTGAATGAGTTGTGATGGCTCTGTGTGAAGTGGGCCAGTGGTGAGAGTGAGTGGGTGGACGGGGGCACTGAAGAGGCAGCAGGGGCCTTGGCAGAGCTGTTGAGACCATCTGTGACCTAGTCCCTTTGCACCTCTTGATCCTGGCTTTGAGTCCCAGCCTGGCATCCAGCTTCTGTGTGACTTTGGGCAAATCACTTCCCTTCTCTGTTCCTTTATCTATAAAACAAAAATAACAACCCCAGTCTCAGAGAGGGGATTCACAGACAATGGGAGGATTCTATCCGCCTTGCAGAAGTGCTGTGTAAACCATTTCCCTCTGAGCCTGCCGTGGGGATCTTCTCACCTCAAGCCTGCCCCTTATTCTGATCCATTTACTGGGGGTCTTGAGTCAGCTTCAGACATGGTGAAGATGGAGGTGGGAGGCTGGTCCCAGGAAATGGCCACACTCAGGATCCACTGGCCTTAGCCTTCATTTGTGACCAGCCATCCCCCTTCCAGCCACAGCTCTCCAAGGATGCAGGGATAGGGAAAGGCCAGACCCTGAGGATGAAGTCAGAGTAGGAAGGTTGCCTAGACAGGAAGTTTCAGAGGAGAAAACTGTTTGAGATGCCAGGCAATCTGCTGATAGCATTAGGTACAGTATCCCAACAACAATAATCAGTACTTATTGAGTGCTTACTGGATACTGGGCACTAGTTTAAGCACTTGACATGTATTAATCCACTTAATAATCATAACAATCTGTGAGGTAGGTACTGGTACTCCTAATTTATAGATGAGGAAACCGAGGTAACTAAGTGGCTTGTCTAGTTACATATTCCCAGTGGGATATGATGCTAAAATTTGAACTTGGGCATTCTGGTCCTAAGACCCCTCTTCAGGTGGGTCTCACCATCCCTGTGATTTGGATGTCCTGAAGATAAAGCCACAGGGTCATAGTGGCCCACAAGGCTCTCCAGAAGCTGGCCCTGCCTACCTCCCTGGCTGCTTCTCTGGCCCTCCACCTATGCAGACCTCTATATATTCCTCACACATGCTTTGCTTTCTCTAGCCACTAGGCCTTTGTACTTGCTGTTCTCTCATCCTGGAACACTGCTTTTCCTCTTCTTTACCTGGCTCCCTCCTTGTCATCCTTCTAGTCTAAGGTTAGTTTCCTTGCCCTTGCAGGCATGGTTAAGAGCTCCTGTGTGATGCTCTCATAATTACCTGTGGACAACACAGACACATGTTATGGTTCCAACCTAAACCACTCTGTCCCCAGTGCCTGGCAATGTCTAACACATGGTGGGCTCTCAGGAGCTCATCAAGGCACAGAGTAGAAGTGACTTACCCAAGGTCACACAGCTGGTAGGTGGCAGAGCCAGAACAGGCATCTGGAGCATCCACCACCACCTGGCTCTGTCCGCTGCATCACAATGCCCAACACTGACCCATGGAGACCTGAGCCATCGACATTCCAAGGGTGCAGCTTCCCTCCTGTTCCCCGTTCAGGACCCCGCTTTCCTACCCTGGCCCATGGTTCTGAGGCATTGTCTCCCATGCTGGCTGAGTTTCCCTCTTTCCTCCAGAGCCGCCCTGGCCTCATGGACCCCCACAAAAGATTCCTCATCTTGTCTCATCTCGCTGAGCCCTGCAGCTTTGATCTGTCCTGAGTCAGCCCTGGGCCTTGTCTCTTCCTCTCCTGCTAATCTTTTCTCACACATGTGTCCCTCCCAGCTCTGAATCACGCCTTCTGATCTGCTCTGAACTCTGGCCAAGAGGTCTGCATCTTTCTGGCAGAGTGAAATGAAATAAAACAAGGCCCGCACACCCCTCCAGATGTGGGGAAACAGGAGGCCCATTCCTCATGATGTGTGAGCCCGTCTCTCATCACTCACACCGTCCGCCTTGGTTTCCCCTCCGTCCCCAGCAGGATCTGGTTACTGCTCTTTAATCCAGTCTGAGTTGGGAGGCAGCCAGGCAATCATTTCCTGGTTCCTCGGGGGTCTGCGATTCTCTCCCAGCATGCGTGGAGTGAGCATTTTTATGGACAGAACTCTAGAGCAGAGCCCATGTGGGCTGCCCCGGGGTTGAATCTGGCCCTGGCCGTACTGCCGAGCAACCATGGACAAATCACTTCACCACTCTGAGCCTTAGGCTCCCATTTGTAAACAGAGATGAAAAGTGTTTATGGCTTAGAATCATTCTGCAAAGTAAGCAATGTGAAAGAAAGTGCTATCGTTCATTCATTCACCAATACGATGTAGCACTGCAGGCGTGGGTGCTGAGGCCCCTCCCAGAAAGCACAGACTAGGGCTAGGAAGCATTAGTTAAGCATCTAAAGAGTGCTGACCCAGTCTAGGGATTGTCACTGGGTATCTCATTTAAACTTTGCAGTGCTCCTCAGAGGGATGGATCACTATCCCTACCGCACAGGCTCAGAGAGGTAAGTGACTTGCCCAAGGTCACACAGTAAGCCAGTGGTGGAGTTAAAATTCACATGGAAACCTTTTCTTTTACCTCTCCCCTGGCCGTGTTCTCCCATCCGCAAAAGGACCACACCTGTGTACAAGAAGCCATGGCCCTTACTTGCAGCCATGATCTAAGATCTAAGTCTTTAGAGATCATCTTTACGAGTCTGGGCTCCTAGAGAGCAGAGCCTGTGACTGGTCTCTGTCACTGGGGTTGTACAGGTGATTACTGATTATACCACACTGTCCCCTCCAGTTTAGCCTGCTGGCAGGTGGAGGGATAGAGGTCAGGTTTAGCAGTTTGGAGAATGTGGCCTGAATGTGTGGCCACCATGGATATTTCTACTGCTCCTCTTTCCTAGTCTGGACCTTGGGTCACCCATCTGAGGCAGCACTGGGTCCCTAGAATAGGTGCCCTGCCCCTGACTCACAGCTGCATACCTGGTGGGCCAGCGGTGGGACAAGCAAGCAACAGGTCTCCTGGGCTGCTTCTGTGAGGCAGGATTCAGCTCAGATGCACGAGCTAACCATGTGCAGGGCAGGATCAGAGGGAAATTCCACACAGCAGGCAGATCCCGCCTCCCCAAAAGAGAGAGAGAAAGAGGCAGGATCAGAGGGAAATTCCACACAGCAGGCAGAGAGGGAGAAAGGGTCAGGCCAAATGCATCAAGAGGCAGCATAGCACATGAGCTCTGGAGCTGAGCTGACCAAGTTCAAATCTGTGATGTGGGATGTTGGTGAATGACTTAACCTCTCTGGCCCAGTTTCCATCTGCAAAATGGCAATAGTAATAATACCTATTTCACAGAATTCTTGTGAAGATCTAATGTACAATATTTGTAAAGGATTTGGAACAGTGTCTGACACATAATAATTGCTATACAAACACTTAAGCACCTAATCTTACCTTCTTCTAATTTTGTCAATCAAATAAGGCCTTCTTCCTCCTGTGTGGAAGAAAGAGGTGGGCAGAGGGAAAGCCAGGGTTCACTCATATTTTTTCTTTCTAGGGTGCGGGGTATGAAGTTTCTCTCATCTGTGGAAATGTACATAGTTGGGGGTAACCCTACCCCCAACCTGCCACATTCACTGCCAGACCACAAATGCTGGGGGGACAACCACACGTGACAGGGAAGGAGAAGGAGGTCACAGCCCCAAAGGGGTAAAAATCTTTTCCCCAGCTGGTAACTGGGAAGATTTTATGGACTCGATCAAGTGTGAGCTGGGCTGATGGAGGGCTCAGGTCTCAACAGATAGGGATTTGAGGAGAGCATTTCAGGCAGAGGGAACGGGTGATCAGGGCCTGGAAGAGAGCAAGTGCCCTGTGTCTCTACGGAGAGTAGAAAGGTTCTTGTTAGGCTGAAGCGTGGGGAACCAGGAGCAGCTAACTGTTAAGAATAAGTCAAGGAATTCTGCAAATCATGGGAGTCCCTGATTGCTAGGATGTGGGGCGTGAATTTTAAGCCATTGGCCATGGAGAGTATGAGTAAATTTAAGTATCTGAGCAGAATATGGCATGATTAGGGCAGATTACTTCTTGCTGTCCAGGTAGAGATAGCCTGGGTGAGGGAGAGATTTGGGAGACACAGGTAGGAGGACACAATCCACAGCTAATGTTGTATATTGAATTGCAGCACCCTGTGGGCAGGGATAACATTATCACTAATATTATTGTCCACCAGGTGCTAAGGGAGAGTGGAAGTGCCTGGCCAGGGATGGCTATGCTCCCTGGCACAAGTGGTGCCAGCATGTGCCAGCTGCAGGAATGTGGGAACCAAGCTTGTTAGCCTGCAAAGGGGAAGACGCAGGAGGGAGGAGTGCTATATTTACCTTGATTGGCCTGGCCTGTAGCAGGGGAAGGCCACGGTATACATCTGTATCCCTAGCACCTGGAACAAGGCCTTTGGAAGAGAGAAGGTGCTTAGGAAAGGTTTACGAATTGAATTCAAGAAGTACAGCTAAAACCATCGAATGAGAGACAGGTTTCAATTCAACTCAACTTTTGAAAATCAGGGTTACCTAAAGGGAGAAGTGGCCACCTCAAGAAGGAGGGACCTTCCTATTAAGAGACATGAGTAGGCCAGGACAGCCACTGTAGCTGGTGAGGTGGGTGGGTGGCCTTTAAAGTCCCTTCCAATTCGGAGATTCCGTGATTCTATCTTCTCCAAAGTCACTAGCCAAGGAGATGGTGATGATGATGATGATGATGATGATGATGATGGAGACAGAAGTCTTTGTTTATCGAGCATCTATGATGAGCCTTGTTCTTTAAATACTTTATCTTTAATATGCATTCCACATAAGAGGAAACAGGCTCACACAGGTGAAGTTGTCTGCCCAAGGTAAATGGCAGAGCCAGGGTTTGAACCCACATCTATCTGATTCCAAAATCTACATTTTTTTTCAGCACACATTTGAAGGCCAGTGGGGTTTGGAAATGGTGTATATTCATTATGTACATGCTCTTCTCCAGATGAAGCCCTAACTTGGCACTGTGACATTGTGCAGATGGGACACCGGGGTCTGCCACCAAGGAGCTCATGGCTTGGGATCAGAGGAGATAGGACAGGCATGGCCGCCTGTGTTCAGACAAAAGTGATCTAAAAGTTGCAGATCTAAAATGGCAGAGATGGCCCTGTGGGCCAGAGACTAGAGGGGTCGACAGGGGCCCCCCAGAAGTGGCTTTGTGCGGGATGTGGGGCAGACCAGGGAGGGCGTGTTTTCATGCTGGAGTGTAAAGGCTATGATTTCTAGGTGGAGACCATTGGGGACGCCTACATGGTGGCATCGGGGCTGCCCCGGCGCAACGGGAGCCGGCACGCAGCAGAGATTGCCAACATGGCCCTGGACATCCTCAGCTCTGTGCGGGGCTTTCGGATGAGGCATGCGCCCAACGTGCCCATTCGCGTCAGGGCCGGCCTGCACTCAGGTATGGGCTGGGGGCTGCGGGGCGATGAGCTAGACCAGTCTCCCAACCCTGCCTGCAGCATTGGCTGAGGCCACCCCATTGATGTGCTTCTGGAATTCAGAGGTCCTAAAACTCTATGATTGATTTTTTTTACATTTCTCATTTTCTTCTAATATTTTAAGGTTCTAAGATATTATAACTCCCAGAATCTGTGATGCTCAGATTCACATATCTTTGTTTTGGTCTCAGCATCTGTCAAGGGCATCCAAGTTCATGCTGAGATACTGATAGTTTGATGGAAGAGACAGGACAGAGATCTTCTGTGGTCATGCAAACTAAATGTTTGTTGGGATGGGTCTGGGAGAGACCTCAAGGTCTCTGATATATTCTTCTCATGGCCCTACTTCTCTCTCTCTCCATGGTTTTCCTGCAGGATGAAGTCCAAACGCTCTGCCCTCCTAGTCACCAAGGCCCTTGGTAATCTCTTCAACCTCATCTCCCAACACTCCCCGCTTGGCCCTCCACCCAAACTCAGCTGCTTGCAGTTTCCCAGAAACACATGGGCTCTCTGCTTCTGTGCCTTGGCACCTGCTTTCTCTGCCTACTCATTCTCTCATTCTTCAAGACACAGCTCATGCACTTCCTCCTCCAGGAAGTCCTCTGAGCTGGGTTTAGGTTCTCTTTCTGGGTTGGCACAGCCCTGGTGCTTCCCTTTTCACAGCATTGATCACAGTTTACACGTCTCCCCTCTCCCCCAAGAGCAGAGACTGGTTTCGATTTATCTGTGTCCCCGTACCTTCAGCCCAGAGCCTGGCACAGATGTCATCTCCTCTTTGGGTGTTGTTGGAGGCTCCAGATAGCTTCATTCTCACCCCACCCCCACCCCCCTGCCCCAGCTTGAGCCCAGGATGTGGAGTGGGCCTGGCAGTGGGAGTAGGGAAGGGCAAGACTGTCATAGGAACTTCTCTGTGGTCCAGAACCTGCTGGAGCTCACTGGACCCGTTTCGGTTTCAGGGCCCTGCGTGGCGGGGGTCGTGGGTCTCACCATGCCTCGCTACTGCCTCTTTGGGGACACTGTTAACACTGCATCCCGGATGGAGTCCACAGGGCTACGTGAGTGTCTCCTATTTCTATCCTGCCCAGGAAAGGATTCTCTTTCTCAATGACTCCTGCAGCCTGGCTATTTGAAACAGTGCTTAGGAACCAAATCACCACCTGGTGGCAGCGTACAGTAAAGTAACTATAGTGAGATGAAGTATGTCATTGGTTCTTTTAACTTTCCTTGATTTTGTGACGATCTCATAAGAGAATTAGCAGAGAAAACAATGATTCAAGAGGCAGGAAACCTGGGTCCTAGCCCTGACTGCAACTGGTTTGCTTAGTGTCCTTCAACAAAATGCTCTTTGTCTAGGTCTCGGTTTCTCTCGTTTTACAATGAGGAGACCCCTTTCAATTTTTTAAAATGCCATTTTAGGTTTTTTTTTTTTTTCTGGCAGCAGAAGACACTGTGTGGCTTGGTTAGAGCAGCCAAAAAAGTTGAAGTCCTAGGAATCTCTGCTTCTGGCTGCATAGCTCGTGTGCTGCATGAGGTTGTTCAGCACCCATCCTGCACAACTAGACATGGTGGCCCGACCTTCAACAAAATGCTCTTTGTCTAGGTCTTGGTTTCTCTCGTTTTACAATGAGGAGACCCCTTTCAATTTTTTAAAATGCCATTTTAGGTTTTTTTTTTTTTTCTGGCAGCAGAAGCCACTGTGTGGCTTGGTTAGAGCAGCCAGAAAAGTTGAAGTCCTAGGACCCTCTGCTTCTGGCTGCATAGCTTGTGTGCTGCATGAGGTTGTTCAGCGCCCATCCTGCACTACTAGACATGGTGGCCCGATTGGGGTGTCCTGCCTTTAAAAAAAAAAAAAAACTGTTTGTCTGCTCTGACTCAGCTGTCACAGACTTCCCTCCAAGTGGTAATTATGTTCCTAGAGGTTCTGACTTCATCTTGAGTTCCTCTTAACACTCAATCTATGTAATGTGCTTTTCCTTGAGGCTTCTATTTTAGTGACGAACTACCTACTAAAAGAGCAAGAGAAACAGGAAAAGAGTATCACATGAATCAGAATTGTGTGTGTTACTGGCTAGAACTGGGGCACTTAAGGTGTTGACATTACCTTTCTTCTCAGCATACAGAATTCATCTCAGCAGAAGCACTGTCCAGACACTGCTCAGCCTGGATAAAGGCTACAAAATTGACATCAGAGGCCAGACTGAGCTAAAGGTGAGAGACTTTCTTTTCTTGGATTGGTGGGAAAAGTCCCCAAAGGCCTAGTTTCCGTGGGCATATAGGAAATGTCCGCTTGGAGCTAGGGATGGAGCTGATCACCTTTACATGTTCTCCACTCTCCAAATTCTAAGGAAACATTTCTCCCTGGAGCCATTCCTTCACTGGCTTCTCATGTGAAGGGCCAGGGCAGAGACGTTACTTCTATTGATGATCTACCCGGGTAGCATGCTGGTGCACAACATGTATTAACGTACTAATTACTCACAGCAATAATGAAAGGGGGATCAATGCCCCCATTATAGTTGAGGAAATTCAAGCAACTTGTCCAGAGTCTCACAGCTTATATCCCAGGTCTGGTTGCTCCAAAGCCTGTGCTTTCTCCATAGTACCGTTGGGCTCCTACTCATCCCTCAGAACCCTAACACAAACATCAGCTCTCACTGAAATCTGCCTGACCCAAGAACCCTCTTCTTCCTTTCCCCAGCAGTAACTATCATGCCTTCTCCCCACCCACCAGTCCCAAGACCAGCCTTCTGCTGTTGTAGATGTGGTATTGAGTTGTATTTGCCCCTGAGCACCGCAAAGGCAGAGACGACTCTGTAACCTCTGCATTCTTTTTATTAATGTTAATGTTCATTAAATGGAACTGTATACCTATGAATGATTTTTCTTCCTACCCCATCTCTTCTCCTTCCCCCAATTCCTCAGCTAGAGTCAGGCCTGGTTGGGAGATGGGGGCAGCCTAGCCAGTTAAAGGCCCAGGGCTGAGACTGGGCCTCAGAAATTGGGTGCTCCGGGGGACTCGCTTCATTATGCTGTGAAATACCAGAGCAGGAGGGTACATTCAGGGAGGGGCAGTGACTTGTCCACGGTCACAGAGTCTATGAGGGCCAGTGATATGGAATCCTTTGCTCTGGAGCCTGAGGTTATGGAAGAGTGAGCTGAAGTAAGTCAGGGCAGGTGTATCTTGTTTGAGGGAGTGGGCACTGGGTGTCCTGAGGAACAGAGACACTCTGATGACAGAAAGTGATGCAGAGTGGGAGTGGGGAGGACAGCAGGCCAACCTCAGGTTCTTCAGGCTGGTGTGGAGGCCCCAAGGGGCAACATCCATTCCTGTCCCAGGGTGAGTATGGAACCTCTAGATCAGCCAGCCCTGACCCTAGCCCCTCCTAACCTTCAGGCAGCTGTACCCCCATCCCAGGGGAGGCCACCAGGTCCCTCGATAGTTGGGTAGAATCATAGATCATAGAATCCTGGCATCTTAGCATTCCAGATCTGCTGGTCATAAAATTCATGATTTATTATTTATTTCTCTGACAGATAAATATTAACTCATTTAATCCTCACCACAACTCTATGAGGTATTGGGGAAACTGAGGTACAGAAAGGTGAAGTAAGCTGGCCAAAGTCACACAGCTAGCAAGTGACAAAGCCGGGATTTGGACCCATACAGCTCTTCTCCAGGCTCTAGGCTGCTCTCCACTGACTGCTGGAATTGCGTGCCTCTGCCTTGCTCTATGCTTGTGAAGATCGCTCAATCTCCTTTCCTGTCTCTTCCAGGGGAAGGGCACGGAGGAGACCTATTGGCTGGTAGTGAAAGCAGGCTTCCCCAGACCCCTCCCCACACCTCTGGACATCAAACCTGGGTGAGTAAGAGGGATTTCTCCAGAAGCTTGGCATCTTCTGTTCGAAATTTGATATTTGTTATTTTTCTGATTATAAAAGTCTTATCTGCCTAGTGTGGGATACTTAGAAAATACAGAATTCTTTAACAATTAAATAATCACCATTTTTCCAACCCTGAGAGACAGCTACCATTAGCACTGTAGCACAGTTCCTGCCAGCCTGTTTCTGATGCATTCGTTGTGGATGAGATCATGCTGCCTCGATAACTTCTCATTCTGATCTGTGCTCTCAGCTCGACATCCCAAGCGCCTTCCATATTGTTCAGAGAGCTTTCTAAACACACTCATAGTGACAGCATCAGGATGATAACATTTGTGTGTGCCATGATTAGCTCAACCTTTGCCCCATTGCTGAGCATGTAGAATCTTCCCATTTTGAGCAGCTTACAGCTAATGCATTGATAGATATTATTGGGCATTTGTCACCATTCAGACTATTTCTGCAGAGGTCGAAGGGCAAGGGACATAGGTGTTGCCAATTGCCGAGAACTATAGTTTCCTAGAAATAAGAAGGTTCCAGGGACCAGAGGGGCCCACGGGTCATTTCACCAGTGGGGAGGTTGAGCTTGGGGATGGGCAGAGCCCACCCGGGGTCCCACAACATGACCACAGCAGAGCTCCCTGCCCAGAGTTTTTCCTTTATCAGAACTCCCCACCGACTCCTCTCAGCTATTCTAGGATGGCCCTCTGCCCATGGTTGCCGCCTCCCATCTCTCAAAGATGAGAAATACATAGGGCACACATGGGCTTCCTAGGAAAGGACCGGTGCTAGAGCAGCCCGAGCTGTGTGGATGAACTGGCATGGACAGGGGTGACTGGCAGGGAGCAGGTAGCAGCAGCTATTTCCTTTCCACCCTGCTGTCAGGGTACCCCAAGGCCTCAGGACCCCCGGTAACTCAAGGCAGAGCAGTGCCAGAGGGCAAAAACTGCCTTCATTCATCTCTTAGTGCCCTTCCCCAATAGGCAGTGTGGGAGGGGACCAGGGTGGAGATGGGCACGCACTGGCATACAGAGAAGCTGCCGGGGTACAGAACACACAGATGTCCTCCTCCTTAAGGACAGGCCAGCCTCCTGGGTGCGGAACCAGCCTGTGTTCACAGAAAGGCCGCCGCACAGCCCAGGGTCCTTCGCCTCTGCAGACAGTCTTTGTGTGATGGCTTGCTGGG
Organism: Pteropus alecto; assembly: GCF_000325575.1. NCBI lineage: Eukaryota > Metazoa > Chordata > Mammalia > Chiroptera > Pteropodidae > Pteropus > Pteropus alecto. The sequence continues at coordinate 47,759,865 of NW_006494614.1, read as the reverse complement.
GTGGCAGAGTGGTATGAGGATGGGGCTTAGGTCCGGGGCATGGACTGTCTGTGTGACTTTGGGCAGGTCCCTCTCCTCTCTGGGCCTTCCCACGTGCCACAGCAGCCTTGGCTCACCTATCCCCGGGAGAGCAGCTGTGGCCGTTTGTTCCCTTTCCCCATCCATCAAAGTCCTGTACTCCAGCCAGCCCCTCAAAGAGCAAGCCGTCCTCTGACGTCACAGCCCTCTGCTGCCCACCCCACTTCTCACCTCCACTCGGAGCTACACTTCTCAGAAGGCCTGTCTGCTGACGCTGACTTCACTTCCTCACCTCCCACTCCCTGCCCAGCCCCCGCAGTCTGACTTCCAACCCATCCACCTAGAAAGCTCTGTGAAGGTCACCCGTGACCTCTGCCCATGTCACTGGATCCGTGGGGAGTTTTAGTTCTCAACCTGACTCCAGCAGCATTTCTCCTCTGCCCTCCCGCTTCCTAGAAATGGGCTCTCATCAGCGTCCTCGGCACCTGGCCATGTTCCCTCCTCTCCAACTCGTCCTCCTCTGGTTCCTCTCTTCTCCATAACCCTTAAATGCTGGGGTGGCAGATGGTTCCTCCCTGGGATGTCCTATCCAGATGCTGACACACCCCTTGTAGGCCTTGGGCCCCCACCACCCCTCTGAGCTCCAGGACCATGCAGCTCACACTGCCCTCTCAGCGATTCTCTTTGGAGACTTCATGGCATCTCAGACCCCCTTGGTCCACCTGGCAGCCGGGCCCTCCTCCAGAGTTCTTACTCAGAAAGCTGGACGCTGTCCGGGAATCCTCAGCAATCCTGGAGCTCTGCCTCCATCACACCCCCAGTCTGCGGGCTTCTCTAGCTCCACACCTCTCTCCTGGCCACTGCAGGGGCTCCTGGCCCTTTTTCTTCATCCACTGAGTCCTTCCATTCATCTCCACTAGCAGCCAAAGTAATCTTTTAAAGAAAACACAAACACAATCAATATGAAACTTTCCTATTTAACCATGTGGGGCTTCCTACATCTCTGAGGCTCAAACCCAAACTCTTTCATGCTACCTCTTAAGGCCCGGCTCTGTCTGACCCCTCAGCTTCATCCCTCCTGCCACCTTCTGCCACCAAGCCACCTACTCAGGGCTTTCTCATCGTTCTTTAAAATACACTGAGCCTCTTCCCACCGCAGAGCCTTTGCTCTCATCGTCCCCTGAACCTGGAACACCCAGACCTGGTCCCTTCTTATATTGCAGGTCTTAGCCTCCTTCATGTGACAGCTCTGATCACACACTCTAAATGGAGCTCTGCGGTCATCCTGTACCCCATCTCCCAGCATTGTGTCCCCTCAGCACTTGTCACTCCCTGGTATTTCCTATTGACACGTTTATAGAACTTTCCCCTGCCAGCAGCACAAGCTGGAGATTCCGGCCAGCATGTGCCTGCACATTCCCCAGTGCCCAGTGCCCAGGGAGGGTGAGTTCTTGAGCTCCTGCCCCTCCCCAGTGGGGCCCTGGCCATGCAGGCCCTAGGCAGCCCAGCTCCCAGCCCTTCCTGACCCATCCCGTCCTGGGAGTGGAAATTGGCAGGCCTGGCAGCCATTTGTCATCCCGAGCTCTCTCAGCTGATGACTTTCCCACTCTCGAACAGAAATTTTAGAATGTGCCAGAAACGTTTTCATCTTCTTGGCTCAAGGAGGGAGGAAGGCGGAGATCAACCCCAGTGAGCTTCACCTGACTTGGGAGCCGCCCAAGCCTCCAGGCAGGCAAGGGAGAATTCCACACTCATCTAGGCCCACGGGCTCAGATCCGCATGTGGGCGCACAGGGGACCATGCACGTGTGCACATGGGCACACACACAAGTGCACGCACACACACGTGCATACACACTACACCCATCGTAGGCATCAGGCACATACACATATAGAAACATCACCACATGCCCCTCTGCCTGCCTGGAGATGAGATCACAGACAGACCAACAGACACACAGACACACAGAATCTCTACAGGAAGGGCTAGGATGCCAGTTGCATGGGAACTTGTCTTAGAGTTGTGTTTACAAGGCAGTTACCAAATTTTACTTGAACTGCATGCTATAGCTTGATTTTTTTTTAATTTAAATTTTCTAAAGATGCTTTGATCTTCACTTTCTGTATTTGCCATATGTGCAGAAGTTATTCATCTTTATATATGGGGATGTTTGGGGAGACTGGTGGAGATCAGGGGAAGGGGGCAAAAGCCCCTCCAGGTCTTGGTGTAGCGACGACGCAAGCAGCAGTGCTCACAGAAGTGCTTCCTGTCATGTGTCACAGAGACACTGCACAGAGTGGCCCCTTCTCTCCCCTCTGCTTCTGCCAACAGCCTCAAAAGTATCCCCTGCCAGGTTGCTGTGAGGTCCTGGCTGTCTCTAGGAGCCTTGCTCCCTGTTCTGTGCAAAAGGGATAACTCCATTCAACCCTCCTCCAGACACGTGTGGGAAGCAAATGAGAAATGAGTGTGTGCAGGATGGGGGTCCAGTGTCCCTTCCCCGGATTTGCATAATACCCAGAGAGTTACATAGACCCTTAACCCTTGGCCTTATGGCCTCCCAAGGTCACATCCTAAGTAAGGAATAGAGCTGGGTCTAGCTTCCCTTCTCCTGAGAGGCCTCTGGACTTGAGGCTGCACATGTTCCTCTCTGAGCATTGGTCTCCTAAATTTCAAAGTGGGAAGCCCACTGGTCTGCCCATGGCAGGGTTAGTGCAGGGATCAGGAAAAGCCAGGGAAGTAAAAGGGGCTCCTTATGAGCAGCTGTGGGCTCTAAACGCCCACCATTGTTATTCTGGGTGGGGTTTTATTATTCTTGTTTTTCCTTTTTTCCCTAGGGACCCCTGGCAGGACCTCATAAACCAAGAAATCAGGGCAGCCTTTGCTGAAGTCCACCAGTGCTCAGCTGGGCCTTCGAGCTCAGAGAAGGCCATGGCTGGGCCCTGAGGTGAGGGACAGAGTAGGGTAGGGGCCAGCAGCAGCCCAGTGACTCTTGTGTTTGGACACCTGCAACTCCTCTCCCCACTTCACACCCCTCGAAAAATTCTCTTGCTGAACTCCCTGGCAGCCACCAGGTGCTCATTAATGAGTGCCCCGGAGTGATATTAATTGATATGTTCCAGTGTGAATCCTATGGGTAAACTTGCCTCTTGACACGAAAACATTAAAAATAGAAATATTCCCTTCAGTTCTCTCAGCGCTTTGTTCTTGACAAATAGTTTTTTACTTTGGGAGCTCGTTATTATAGAACACTATCCCCATCATACAGCCAAGGCGCCCAGGCGCAGAGGGAGGAGGTCATTTGCCCCAGGTGGCACGAGCAGAAGCAAGATGGAGACCAGGAACTGGAGCCAGACAGATCAGGCCTCCAGACTCAGCCAGGCCACCTACTCACATGACATCTTTTCTCAGAGCCTCTGTTTTGTCATCTCTAAAGTGGGCCTTGAGAGGACCCACACAAGGCTTCTTCCTAACACAGGTCTTGGCCTACAACCAATGCTCAAAAAATGCTGCCTCCTTCCCTGCCTCTCCTCTCCAAGCCAGCCTAAGCCTTTGGCCATCTGTGAGCACTGTGCTGGGAGCACAGACCTTGGGCTCCCAGAATCTCTAGGCGGAGGAGGTGTGTGAAAATTCCTTGGTTCTTAGGAAAATGAGACTTCTGTCTTACAGAAAAAAAACCCAAACCCACAACCAACTCATTAAACTGGCTTCTGACATCAAAGAGTGTTCACCAAAACCCCCGGGCAGACCAGGCACATGTGGAATTCATTTCCCTGACAGAGGGTAGAGGGCTGGGGGCCAGGGGCAGGTTAAGCCCTAAACAAACTCGTCCTTCTTCAAAAGACCCCTTGGGAGTTGTTGGGAAAATGTTCTGCCAGGCTGTGTTCACAGAGGCCAGGCCGAGTATGTGTGTGTGTGCGTGTGTGTGTGCGGTGGTGGGGAGATGTGAAAAGGATATGGGCGATGTGTGTTTGGAGCCACGAGCTGCTGTGTGGTAGAAAATGCTGAAATCGGCTTTGGGAGATGCCACTGCCTGTCCTGACCTGTACGACTTTGGGCCTAACCTTTTTATGCCTCAGTTTCCTCAAATGCGAAACGAGGCTAGTCACCTTTACCTCCCCTGTTGTTGTGAGAATTAACCAGACCCCTCTCGTGAGTCTGGCCCCTAGTGAGACTGCAGGAATCTTGAGGAGGGAGGATATGCATGGGCTCGTCTGCGGGACCTGCTCATGGCTGTGGGTGTCTGTGCATGTAGTGCAGCCATGGGGTGGAAAACAGAAGCAGGGTCCTGGTTCCTCCAGTGACCACTGTGCAGTCCCCCTTAGGTCTGTGGATTTTCTTTTGGGGCCTCAGTCTCTTCCTCTGTAAAAGGAGCATCTGGTCTAGGTGACCGTGGGGTCCCTCTGGGTGTCAGGATCCATGAGCAGCATACTGTGGGTAAGTGGAAACTCAGCCTAGTGAGCAGACACAAGGAGACCAGAATTTAAACCAGGACCCAGCTGTCCTACCAGGAGCCAGTCAATGAGCCTCCCTAAGCCCTCAGTTCCTCACTGCACAACAGGATCCGGGCTCCCTTTCCTGCCTGAGTTATTATGGGCTGCTGTTAGGTCCAGAGAGCAACGACCGTGAAACACGCTCTCAGCCGAGGAGTGTGCTGCAGTCAGGACTTAGGGGGCATTTAGGGTGTGTGATAGACCTGCTTTGTGCATGTTACGTGGCTATCAGAGCTCAAAGAGCCCCGAGCGGCAAGTGACAGAGCACCTGTGTGTGTGCGCTTGTGTGCTTGTCCATGAATGTCTGTGTGCGTGTTGTCCTTTCATGTATGTGTGCATTCATGTGTCTATGTGAGCTGTGTGTGTACACATTTGTGTATATGTGGGCCTTGGTGTGTCTGCATGTAGGCCGCTTTAGCTGTGTCCAAGTGTGTCTGTCTGGCACCGAAGTCTGGGGGCAGTGGCAGATCTTATATTGGTATCTGTGCCCGCAATGTGGGTCCACATGTGTGGCATGTCAAAGTGCATGCCTTGTACATGTGTGAGTTGTATGTTGGGTATGTCTTGGTCCTGCCATGGATCTCCTTACTCTGGAGCCCTCCAGAATGATAGTATCGGGGGACAGCCCCGGCCTTCTGCCCACCCTCTGAGGATTTTGGCAGCTCTGTTCTCAGATGTCCCCTGCTCAGAATCCCCATTCCCCAGCCTAGGGCAGAACCCCAGTGGGGGCGGGGCTCCAGGAGGGAACTCTGACTCCAAAGCAGACATATTGCATGTGAATAGACCCATCTGGGTCCTCACCTCTTCTTCACCTTCCCTCATCATTGGGGAGAAGGATACCAAGGAAGGCCAGTGCCCTCCTGGTTTCTGTGTTGTGCTCCTGCCAGAGGTTGGGCTAGTTTCCTCTGTGCCAGGAGGCTCTGGGCTTGTTTATTCCTTATTTCCCTCCTGCCTGCTGGGGGCCAGGCCCCATGCCTGGAGCTTCCACTCATATTAACTCAGCCATAACCACTCTCTGAGACAGGAGTTGTTAGCCCACTTTCTAGATGAGAAAATGGAGACTCAGAGGGGTGAAGTGACTTGTCCATGCCAGCCTCTGTCTATCTCCAAATCTGAGATGGTGCTATAACAGCCCAGAGATGGCAATAGTCCCTGGAAGGCTCCCAAAGAGGAGGGCCTCAGGGGGCACAGGTAAGGACAGGTGAGTCTGAGGAGGCTCTCCGAGCTGGCCTTCCTCTCACGAAGAGCCTGTCTAGCATTTGCATGGGGCTTCCGGGCACATGACCAGGTGGAACCCCAGAGATAGGGGCCCCACATCATGACTTTCATGATGAGTCAGTGCCAGCTGGTCCCTATGAAGTCCCCCTATCTTCCCCTGCCAGCCTAAGATCACCCTCCTGTCCTCTGGGGTTGGTTTCCAGCAATAGGACATCTCTAGGGGATAGGGTTTCACTATGGTAGATGGGGCCATGGGGCTCCAGAAGGTCCTCGCAGGACTAGGTGATCTGGAATTGTTTGATTCATGATCAAACAATTGTTTGATTCATGATCAAACAATAGGCAGGCACAATTTGGGATGGACTCCTTAGAAGTCTAAATACTTTAACCTGGCGTTCAAAGCCCCACACACGTTGCCCTCACCTCATCTGCCCCCTACACACCCAGCTCTCTGACCGCGACAGACTGCTTACCTTTCCCCAGCCCCTCACGAGGCTACGCCTTGCTCTTGCTGTTTTCTTTACCTGGATGACCTTATCCCTTTTTCAACATTGGTGAACTCTTTCAAAGGCCACCTGAGAAGCCACCTCCTCGTGAAACCCTTTCCCAAACTGCCCTGTATGCAATTAGTAGCTGCCATGCTTGACCCTCCCTTGATGGCAGCAATCTTATCTAGTTCATTCCTTTATTCCAATGCCAGGGAAGAGGTATGCACTGGGAGCGTGAATGAGTGAGTGAATGAATAAGCTAATGAATTAGTTAGACCAAAGGCTCCTAATGAACAGTCTCCGCTCCTGAGGTCTCCTGCTTAGTTTCCCCTCTGGGATTGCTTAGTCTGATGCTTAATGGGGATCCTGAACACCAGGTATGTCAGCCTATGGCTCCCCTGGCTGCTCTTTCTCTCCTCACCATCACCCCTCCTACTGCTACGGACACTCTCGCTTCCAACCCCTGCCCCAGCCTGGGTGCTCTTCCCCAGCCCTTCTGCTTCCCACCCCTTCTGGCTAACTACTCTTCACCATTCGTGCCTCTGCTCCTTTGCCGCTTCCTCCAGGGAGACTTCCTTGAAATCCTCCCTTCCATCCTTCTGACTTCTTGGGGAGGGGCACCTCCTCTGGCCCCTCAGCCCTTGGCCACCCTGTCTAGCCCTGTCCTGAAGACTGGGAGCTTCCTGAGCACAGGGCGCGGTCTAAGCCCTATTTCTGTGACTTCGGTAGAAGAAGAAATATAACAGGGCAGGGGAGAAGGAAAAGGCCACTGCGGTGGCGGGTGATCTTAATTTTAAGAAAATTTCCCCGCATGAACATATGAAAATCCAGATTTGCTCAAAGACTGTTAGAGCTGAGTCTATACTCTTACAAGGAGAAGTGAAGTAACGTAGAGCAGGAGGGAAGGGCCGCGTACGGACTGAGCGTGTTGTGTGTACATTGTCTCAGGGAGCTGCCCTTGCAGCCCTCGGAAGTGAATGTTACCATCCCCATTGCTGCTGAGGTTGCCTGGGCTGTAGGACACCAAAGCCCCCATTCTTTCCTGGGGGCCAGCCACTGCTGCCTCTAGTTCCGGCTCAGCCCCTGGGCTCCCCTGCACAACTCACTCCTGCTCCGGGATTTCCATGAGTCCTTGAGGCACTTCAGAAATCCACTAGAGGGCAGGCAAGCTGTTCCAGAGAGAACCAGGAGCCCCTCCCGCAACCTGAGATTCCTAGCCCCTCCCCAGCCTGCAGACTCCCAGGGTTTGAGTGCTCATCAGCCCCAGGAGTAGGAAGGTGCTCCACAAAGGATTCTTGCTTGGGGAATCTCCCTGACAACTGAAGGACAATGAAAAGACAGTAGATCTCAGTGTCCTGTATCCATCCTATAGGCCTGGTCCAAGTCAGCATGTGTCAGGGGGTTGTGCAGTCTCCAGCCATTTGCATTTCCTATTATATAATACATAGGTGACACTCAATCCTATCCAGGGCTTTCCTGGGTGCTGGCTTACACGGTCTAACACATCCTTTCCTGGGAGGCAGGTGTAGTGGTCCCCATGCAGACAGACAAATGAGGTTCTTGCTGGCAGTTCTCTTTCATTGCTGACTTAGATCTTCCTTTTGAGCTCTAGGTCCAGTGTCCAGCTGCCTGCTGGGCACTTCCCCAATGAGCCACAGATCACCCTGACTGTGTGTTGCCTTGTTCTGGCCAGAACCAGGGGTGATCACAATCTTCCCTGTCCTTTCCATGACCCTCTCCCCCACCCCTATGATCAATCCCGTGTCCATCCCACCCACCACAATGATCTCTGCCTTTGTCCAGGCTCCATTACCTGGGTCATCAGTGACAGCACCGGCCTCCATCCACCTCTTCTGTCTCCATTCCCCACTGGCCTGTGCTGTCCCATCTACCTGCGGTACAGACCTTGCCATGTCACTTTCCTACTTAGCATACTCCCTACTGCTGATGGCCGGGGCCCTTCGCCATGGAGTTCTGGCCAGTGGACCCTTCTCACTGTCTCTCCTGATGCCCAGCGCTTTACCACCCCCGTGCCTAGCTCTATCTTGCCCTCTCAAATTTCTCAGATCCCCAATGTCAACCTAAAGGATTTTTATTATAAAAGTATTTCTATTAGTAGTTATAGATCCTCCCTCCACCCCCACCCAACACCTGGAACCAGTGGCCTGGAGACTGTGTAACTTTCTCCTGTTCCCATTGTCTGGGAGCAGCTTGAGGAACACCACGATACCTGCTTGGCTCATTTCCATAACTGACATGACGTACATGGCCTGCGGGAAGCTAGGCTGTGGGAGCAGTCTTTATTCCCCTATTTGTCTACTTTGAGTCCCACTTAGCACTTTAATATAGCCCTGAAACCAGATCCAACTTCCTAGTGTATCAATGAGAAGTGGAGATTTCCTGGAAACCAAGGAACAGAATACATCATCACACATCGTACAGCCAAGCTTCATGAACCCCTCCGAACCTCTAACTCCTCCCTCCCAGCGCCCTCCCCAGCAGTGCCCCTCTTCCATGTCTTCTTCTCACCACTCCCTTGTCTCCAAACTCCCTGTTGTCCCAAGCCAATCAGCACCCAGTCTCAGCGTTCGCCTTCATTGGTAGTTAGCCAAGAGCAACTACAAGATCTATTAAAACCCAAGAGCCTTTTAAAGGGCAAATTCAGGCCTTCCCAGACACTGGGCAGGATATCTTCAAGGCTCCCTCTGCAGGCAGCCTATGGGTCAGGGGTGGTCTTTATGTCTCCGAAACAAGGGAATTGATATGAATGGAATATCTGAGCTTTAATCCTCACTACAATCATGCAAGGTAACATCATTCTCCCCTTATTTTTGATGAAGCTACTCAGACTCAATCCAAGGTCACTCAGTCCAAGGCAGAACTGGACCTTGACTCCAAAGCCCCCATTACACACACCACCCTGGTTGCCTTGTCAGTTATAGCCACACACGACATGGAAAAAAGTGATGCAGACTCAGAACAGCCTCAATCAGCAGCCGCAGGGTGGGACCGGCCAAAGGAAATGGGGTGAGTTCTGGGGTGAGGTCCAGAGAGCAGGCAGGTGAGACCGGGGCCGAGTGAAGCCAAGGTCAACAGCCAGGTGTCCGGATGGCGGATGGAGGAGCTGAATGGGGCAGACATCAGAGTGTGCTGTGGACAGAGGTCAAGGTCAGAACTTGCAGTGAAAGTGGGGCAGTGGGAGAGTGAAAAAGCAGGGAAGCCAAATAACTCTGGCCATCCAGGAGACTTAAAAAGCTGATTCGGGCCTTCCAAGCACTGGGTAAGCTGTCTTTAGGGCTATCTCTGCAGGTAGCCTGCGGGGAGGGTAATTTTCTCATGCCTGTGCAATCTCCCTTCTTTATGGGAGCCCTATAAACTAGTTCCTATGGTCCTCACCACTGGCAATTTCAGATGGAGAGGGAGACAGACTAAGAGTGAGAGAGGAAAGGGAGTTTAACAAAGATAACTGAGCATAGTTGGGAGAGAGCAGGAAGGAGAGAGATGCTAGAGGATGTATGTGGTACGTGATATGGAATCTGAACCCCTCGAGTAGTGAAAGAGACAGGAAAATGGGAAATGAGACATGTGCTTGGACCCCCAGGGCCATCAAAGGGTTTTAAGCAAGAGAGTGACCTAGTCAAATCTATGTTTTGGAGAGACTCCATCTGGCCGCCATGTGGAGGATGAATGGCTCAATGGATGAAGAGGAAAGGGAGACCCTGGGGCAGGAGGAAGCTCCCTGGGGGAGGGGGAGGAGAGAAAGAAACCAAGGCTGAAGGGAGAGGGAAACCCCGGAGCTTCCACATTAAAGGTCAGGTGGAGGAAGAGGAGGAGGAAAAGGAGGGGCCAGTCCATGGATGCTGGACAAAGGATGCTGGAGTCACGAGCAATGTGAGATCACAGCCTAGCTTCCACAGGTGTGCACACACGCGCACGTGTGTCCATGCATGGCACGCTGATCTGTGCACTGTGTCTGGTATGTGTACTAGGTTTGGGAGCCTGGGCATTTTAAGTCTTCACTGTATATGTGGGATATGACATATATTTGTGGGCAATGTGTATGGTGTGTTGACTGTGGTATTTGTGTGGGAAATATATATAGATATATACACACACATACATATATAATATATAGCTATATATATGTATATATGTATGTATGTATGTGTATATGTGTGTGTGTGTGTGTGTGTGTGTCTATGTTGATGGGAGAGCGTGCAGGGAGAGGAGTGTGTATATATATAGTGTGTACATATATAAGGTCTTGGAAACTGTTGGGGATATATGTATGTATGTATGTATGTATGTATGTGTATATGTGTGTGTGTGTGTGTGTGTGTGTGTGTGTGTGTGTGTGTGTGTGTGTGCATGTTGATGGGAGAGCCTGCAGGGAGAGGAGTGTGTATATATATACTGTGTGTACATCATGTATGCTCAATGTGCATGCTTGTGATGCGTGCTGCATACGTGCTGTATACATAAGAGTTGAATTCGTGAGGGTGTGTGCATCCATGTGTGGTGACTCTTGAGGGTGTCTCTGTGAAATGTAGGAAATGTTTGTGAATAGCATGTGTGCCTGAGTGAAATTTTTGTGTAAGTTTGATGCATGCTTGTTGTTTTCATGAGTTGTGGCCCTGTGCGGCCTGTGCTATCTTTGAGGGTATATATGAACAGTGTGTGCATGTAACGGTGTGTGCTGTGTGTGTTGGGGGAAGAGTGCTTTTGCAGCTGCACTGTGTCCGTGTAGAGGTATGTCATGGGGGAAGTGTGACAGCACGACATAGTGGAGAGGAGCAGAGTGCCAGCCTCTAGTTTGCCCTCTCCTGGCTGTGTGCCCTGAGCTAGTTCCTGTGTCCCTCAAGCCTCAGATTACCTCCAAGGACCAATAATTGATGTGTTCTAGGAAGGTTCTATAGTCAGGAGGAAGAAGACAAAGTGAGTAGGACAAGAAGGAGTTACAGTGGCCCGTGCTAAAGAGGACAGTCCCAGTGAGAGCAGGGTGTGCCCAGGCCTCCACCCGCTCACCTGTCCTCTGGAGGAGTCCCATATGTCACCCTGCAGAATGAGAATGCTGCCCACTCTCAATGCCCGTGAAAGGCAGTCATAGCTACATTTCAGACAGGCCCCCTCCCCACATCCCTCAATCAGAGCCAAGGGAAGTTCACAAACCACTTCATTTTGTCCCTGAACCAAATCAGCATGAAGAAGATAGAGCTGCTGCCAAAAATATGTAAACAATCACCTAGTCAGGAATCACAAGCCATGCCATCGATTGGGTGAGTACCATGGGTGGGTGGGCACTTGACACAAGAAGCTCACTCTTCAAACAGCCCTAGTCATCCATCATTGCTCCACTCTACAGTGCCAGAATGGGTTCAGAGAGGTGAAGTCACACAGCAGTGGGCAGCATAGTGAGGATGGGAACCCACATGGGTCCTTCTCTGAAACCTGGGCTGCTTGTCTCCCTCAGCTATGCCCTCCTCAGGCCCCTCCTCACTCCACTCAGGAGGGAGGAAAACACAACTCTACACATGGGGGTATCATGGTAAATTTAAAGAGTTTTAGATTATTTTCTCTTTGGTTAATTAATGCTCCACCAAGTGACAATACAATAGAGTAAAAAGTAGATAGGCACTGGAGTTCCAATGGCTATACAGCTTGAGTTACTTAACCTATCTGGAGTTCCTCATATGTCTTCTGTAAAATGGATATATAACAACAACAACAACAACAATAACATTTACCCTGTTATAGGATTACATGGGTTAGCACATGAAAACTGCATTAGGAAGCTCCTGGGCCAGGCCATCCCCTTCCCAACTTGAAAGTACACAGTGGCCTTACACTGACCTCAGAATTTCACTCATGGTGAGAAAAAGTCATGATCCTGTTGACCAGAACCTTTACATTTCATCCTTTCGTTTCTGTAACTCAGTGGGCAGGGGCTGTTGTTGGGGCCACTTCATAGAGGGGTAAAGGCTGCGCTGGAAGAGCCTCAGCACAGAGCCCGCTGCCCCACGCCCTCGCAGGCCCAGAGCTTCTCAAAGAGTGGCCTGTGGACTGGCAGCGTCAGCACCACTGGGAGTTTGCTCCACATTCAGACCTACTGAACCAAACTCTGGGGGTGGGGCCCGGCAATTTGTTTTAACAAGCCCTTGGGGATTCTGATACTCTTCAAAGTTTGAGAGGACATGGGCTAGAACCCCAAAGAGCCTGCTGTGTGAACAGGGAGTACCTCATGTGAGGCAAGTGAGAGAAAATAGGGTGGGGGGAGGGGAACCACACTCTCAGCCCTCTTGAGACCTCAGGCTTCTTTCTCACGTGCTCTGGGCCTAGAGTCAGCTGTCCTTGGAGTGGAAGTAGAGGAGGCAAGGATTCTCTGAGACTTCGAGAGGTGGCCATTATCTGTGGGGATCACCTGGGTGCACATGAGCCTATTTCCGGAAGCTCTGCCAGGCCCCTGGGCTTTGACCGCCCAGAGGAAGATGGGAGACCACAGACTGCTGGGAACCCAGCACAGCAAAAATCTCAAAGTTGGGAAGGGTTGGGAAGCTGAGAAGGGACATCCAGGGAACCTCTGGAGGCAGGGTATGCCGTATCTGGGCCACAGCCCTTCTCACAAGAGCTGGGCCCTGCCTGAGGAGCCTGGGACCCACCTCTGCCCTGGGGCCACTGAGCCAGCAGTGCTAGGGTCCCTCCTAGTCATTTTCTCCCATCTCTCCATCTGTCAAGAGTTCCCTTCATTCAACCACAGAGTCACAGACTTTCACATGAGGAAGACAGGATCAATAATCATATTGACCCAGTCCCTACTCCATTTGGGTTTTCACAGTGTCATGATCTCAACACCCCCTTGACATGGCAGAATGACTGCCCCAATTTTACACATGAGAAGCTAAGACTGCCAGGAACAATTACCCCCGGATCATCAAGAAAAGGGTAGATCGGTTTTACTCGTCAAATGGTTAAAAGAGAGGAAAAAGTCGTTTGGCTCAAAGGGACAAACCCTCAGGTTCCCAGCAGCCAAGTGCTGCAGAGAGCTGTGGTTTCATGGTCCACGACGCAGCATAGTCAAACTGTGGAAACGCTTCTGATCCTGCCCTGCCTGCTTCGCCCAGTCTCAAATTTTCTCACCTAACATCCCCCCTCTCCCTCGGGGCCTCTAGGAGCCTCCAGACTCCTCAGCCCCAGGCTCAGAGCCTAAAGCCTCTGAGGTGGTGGCCGAGAGGTACGAGGGGCCTCACCTGCTCCCCCTGCACTGGTGGTTCCAAGTGCCACAGTTGGGGGTGGGGGGAGGAGTGTTACTCGTGCCCCCGGTGAAAACAGAAAACCAGCCAAGCCAGTTTCTGGCCACGCAAGAGGGCCTCTGGAGTCTGAGGACTTGGATGGGAATGGCTGTTGTGCCATAACTTTTCTTGTCTGTCGACTGTGGACAAGTCACAGAATCATTTCAAGCCTCGGTCCCTCTTCTGCAAAAGTGGGGCAATGATAGTTCCCTTTTCATAGGATGGCTTTGAGAAGGTGATAATTCAAGTAGAGTACCTGGCACTGGGCCCAGTCCTGTAAGCCCTCATTATTCTCACTTAACACTTCAGCTATTCCTCAGAGCAAGGGACACACCACCTGTCTCTTTACAAGCATTCGTTTCCCAAGGATTCAGTGTTGGCTTCTGGCTCACAAACTCCCTACGGCTGACACCCAGCAACATTTGCTCTCTCCTCCTACTGTCCCACAGAAGGTGGCCCATAATGGGTATGGTCTGAGCCCAGTTGTCCTAGGGACCAAGGGAGGGTGGGGAGAAGAACTGGGGAACCCAGGGTTCTGCCCCAAAAGGCAGAGCCCCAATAGGAGCTGATGAGGGAACTTCCTGACACCCAAGGGCCCACAGAGCTGCTGGGCAGGAACAAGGAATGAGGACAGCCACACTCTTGCACAGAGATTTGGCCTGAGAGTCCAGATACCTGAGTTCAATTTCTGGCTCCAAAGCTGTGCGACTTGGGCTAGTTACCTAACTTCTCTGAGCCTCAGTTTCCTAGTGGGTAGTTGAAAATAAAGACACCTAACTGGAAGGTTGTCTGTGGCTGTCTTTTTCCTGAGTTGCTACACGAGATGAAGGACTGGCCCACAGTGGGTATTCAGCAACAAATAGTGGAAACTAAATTGGGAGTCCAGGGTGCCACGATCCTTCTCACTCCAGTTTTACAGTGAGATGAGGACAGCAAGGTTCAGAGAGGTTTAGCAACTTGTCCAAGGTCACACAGGATGTGCACATCATTGCCTTCCTAGGCCACCCGCTCCTACTTGGGGCCCTTAGGTTTCATACTGGCCTGAGGTGAAACCCTCCCAGGGAGCCTTGAGAATGACTTGGTGCCTCATCACCTCAGGATGCTAGTCCTAAGGACACAGATAAAGATGTGTCTCTTATTTACATGAGAATGGTAGCATATCCAAAAAAATACCAACACCGAAGACTGAACTGCCCATTGATGGGCTATAAAGGAGAACTTCCCATTCCTGGAGGTGTGAACAGAAGCTAAATAAGCAACATTGGATGGAAAGTTGGCTGTGGAGGCCTTTAAAGGATGCTATCTTTCACGTGGCTAAGCAAATCCTACCCTACTCAGTTCTTACCTCTCCTCCTCCTTCAGATCAAGCTCAGACTCCTGGATTTGGCCTTCGAGGCCTCTGGACTCAAGATCCTACATCCTCTTCTGCCACCCATTTGGTCTGGTTGCTCGACAAGGTTAGATCCTGGACATTATTATTCACCAGCTCTCTGGGGCCCACCAGGGCAAGGTTCATATTTACTGAGCAAGGACCATGTGCCAGGCCTCAAACCAGGTATTTACACACATTGTTGCGTTTGATCTTCATAGCAAGCCAGAAAGTCAGGTGCTATTATTAGTGTCACTTTGCAGATCAGCAACCTGAAGTCAGAAAGATCAACCAACCTGCCAAAACTCACACTGCAACAACTGCTGAAGAAGCGAAGAGATGAAAGAAAGGGTGCTGAGCATGTGGGGTTCCCAGTTTTTAGCTCCTGTCCCAAGAGGCATGTGCAGCAGGTGGGCATACTTGGTTGCCCGTCTGTGTCTAACTCTTGGGGAGCCCCATCTGGGCACTGAGTGAGGTGGAACCCCATAAACTAACTAACCACAACCACAGCATTTGGGGGTGTGTGGGGAGGCAGGCCATTCTCCCCAACTTGCCATAGCCTCAGCCCTGCCCTACCCTAGCCCCAGTCAGAGCTATGAGCCAGCCCAGAGTTTTCTGCTTGGCAGCTGTTCAAGGAAGTGTGAGAAGGTGCTCAGCTGGCCTAGGGGAAACAGGTCAGGGGGTGAGCCAAGAACTGCCCGAATTCAGCTCAACCATATTCTGCCTATGCTGGAGGGTTGCTGGCAATCAGTTCCTGAACATTGGACAAAGATCTGGAAAATGAAGCCTGCAGGATATAGCAGAGGTATCACCAATTACCACCAAAAAGACAGTGAGAAGTAACCTAACACTCATTGGGTGCAGGCCCCAGGCTTGGTCCACTAAGTTCTGGCACCAACCATGAGAAGTAGCTACTATCTTCCTCACTTTACAGACAGAAAATCTGAGGTCCCATTTGGCCAGGTGAGCACTAGAGCCCAGAGAGAGAGGGATATAGGATAACCAGCTGGGACCTCTATGAGCATAGATCTGGGAGAGAAGGCAGAGTT
>NW_006494614.1:47721922-47743894 GCF_000325575.1 Pteropus alecto | reverse complement strand
ACACATACCCTCATTACAGCTTGGGCCCCTAAGGCAAGCTTTCCCTAATATTCTCTGAGGCTATGTTAGGCACCAGGCCATCCACTATCATAGCTCATTTTCTCTGGGCTGTGCCCATCTGCCCAGGCCCATTCTCATAATGCGCCAGATGGGAAGGAAAGACAGAAGCCATCTAACATTAAGGGAAATCAGCTTCTAAGCCCAGCTTTACCCTGATTTAGCATAAGGCTTTGCGTGGTCGCTTTCCCATCTGTAAAATGGGGCACCCTGTGCCACTCCATCCGGGAAGAGAAACACTGTGGAAGAGGAATTTCCTTCTACCCTGGGAACGGTGACCCTGCTCCCCCAGGCATCCCCATCCTCAAATCCACACCCATCAGGGCACCATACCTGTGATTTGGTTGAGCCAAGGCATCTAGAAGAGGGGGTGGCTTTGGGAAGATGTGCATCAACCTCTGATGTAAAAAAAGACAGTAATAACACTATGCGACTTTGCACGGCACTTTAAAACAACCCGAGCAAAATGGTGCCAGAAAAAGGGCACCCAGATTGGCCTGGATTTAGAGCTTTGTGGACAAATTGGGCTCAAATCTTTGCCTCTTATGGCCCATATGACTTTGCATATGCCATTTTACCTTCCTCGACTCGGTTTCTCAAAATATACATGGGGACCTTACCAGTCCCAAACCACTGATTTTGACTTATATTCGCTGTCCCCATGCCTAACCTCAGTTTGTCAGCCTGGAAACTGGGCACTTCGATGGTACCGTTTCACACTGATGCTAAAGGGTCCGAGACAGGTCTGGGTAATAAACAGTACATCTGGATAATAAATAGAAAAAAAGTAACTTGCCTGGACTCGCCAGAAACTGCCGCGATGTGGGGAACCCCCTCTGTGGCTGCCCCAGGGCCAGTGAAGGGTCATTTCCTTCCGCGTTCAGCCCTGCAGTCACTTCTGTTTGTCCCCCGTAAGTGCGGCGGCGCCGGCAGCGGGGAAATCGGGGCCAGGCCGGATTTCCTCTGCGGACCTGCAGCTCTTAGAGCCGCCCGCCCCTCCGGGACCCCGCGGGGCCGTGAACTGCACGTGCAGCCGCTCGGGGCCGGGCCTCGCTCGTACTGGGCTCCCTCAGCTACTCCTCTCTCTCCGGCTCCTTCATCCCGCCCTCTTCAACCCGCCCCTTCCCAGCCGGGATTCCAGCGTAAAGAAGATGCTTCACTCCCTCGCAGGTTCCGGATAAACCGAGTCACGCCAGGGAGCCGTACGGGCGCTAGGACCCCGCGGCTTGACCGAGGGGGGGCGTGGTGGGGCGGGAGAGGTATTTAAATTGGAGCCCGAGCCGCCCCCTCGCGGGTCGGACTCCCGTGGGGCAGTGGAGCGGCCGTGCGCCTCCTCGGGCCGTGACCCCGGAGTCTGGCGCCGGGTGGGACCGGGGGATAGGTTTGCGCAAAATGTGCCGGGGCTGCCGGAGAGAGGAGCGGCGGCCGCGCTGAGCCAGGTAGGAGACGCCCAGCGGGCTAGGCTGGCCGACCCCCTAGGGAACCAGCTGTCCTGCGCCCCCCTTGAGCAGAGGGCGTGGAGCCGGTCTGGGGCTAGTCCGCCGCGCTCACCAACAGCCCCCTCCCGCCACCGCCCCTCATCTTGCGCGTGGAGCCAGGTTTGACCCTCCCCTTGGCCCCAGAGGTCTCCCAGGCTCCTGACTCAACGGATCTTTCCCGCGACGGGGTGAGGCTGGCGTTCCCATTTGACAGATGGGAAAACATCAGCAGAAAGGCCAGCACTTGGCGGGAACACACAGCTAGTCAAGAGCAGACCAAGATTTTAATCAAGGTCTCCTACCATCCTCTGACCTGGCCCCGCGTGGGGCTTCCCATTCCATCGCACCAGAGAGCCTGCCTACCTGGGTGGGGGGCACCCACCTCTTTCCAAGGGGCTCCAGAGCCAGCCTTCTTCATGGGTGGTAAGATGTGAGGGACCCCCACCCCCACCCTGAGCTGCCTGAAATTCTGCCATCACAGCCACATTCCTTTGGGTTAAGGTCTAATTCGTGGGATGCACATGTTTGCCCTTAGTGATTCACTGCTCTGTAGGGGCGTCCACAGCAGCTCTCCCAGGACCCCAGGCTGCCAGTGATCCGGGATGAAAGGAGGGGGAGGAACACCTAGAGCCTGTCTGCTTGTGGATGTTGGGGGCAGCGGGTATTGCAAGGGGTTAGAGAGGAAGATTTTGTCCTGGTGTACTGGAAACATTTGATTTGGAGGCAGACAGACTGGATTCTGATCCCGACTCTGCTATCTATTGCCTGTGTGACTTAGGGGTAAGTCACCTCTCTGAGCCTCGTTCTCCTCATGGGCAAATTGTGGGCAGTTCTATAGGGGGCAGGCAACTCAACGCCTGCTGGAGAAAATACAGCATTTGTGTGGTGTAGACCTGGGCTAAATCCCAAAACACTAATGAGCTAAGTAACTATAGGCTAAGTCATTTTATCTGAGCCTCAGTTTTCTCATCTGTAAAATGAAAATCGTAACTATGTCATTGGGTTGTGAGAATTGATATGATATAGGTTAAGTGCTCAAAGAGTGTCTAATATCCTTAAATAATGAAAAGCTTATTATGATAGTAAGCATTGCCCCCACCTCATCTCTCTCTCTCTCTCTCTCTCTCTCTCTCTCTCTCTCTCTCTCTCACACACACACACACACACACACACACACACACACACACACATATTCTTTGGCACTTCTTACAGTCAGAGTCCTAGGTGGTCTCTCTCCTCCTCTTGCCTAGGCCACTTGTCCACAGGCCTTGGGCCTCTGTCCTCAGCACACCTTGCCTGGGCTGCTCAGCCCTGCAGGTCATTGTACCAGCTGGAAAGACCATATGTGTCCAGGGCACCTTCACAGCCATTCTCAACGTGATAATCACAACAGTTGAGAACAGTCAGTGGCAGAACAGGAACCAGGCTACTTGCCTTACCAATGAGACACTGAAGCATGGAAGGGTTAAGGGACTTGTCTAAGGAACAGGCTAGGGAGCAGTAGAGTCTGGATGTAAGCCTACTTCTAAGTGACCCCGGTCCTCCCTCTTGAGAGTGAGTTGTCCACAAATTCTACACACTGTATCTTGGGCACTGCTGATGGATGCCCACAGCTGATGGACCTCCTTCTTTCCAATGCCATCACAAAATTCCACTATTAGAGTGATGGTTCCTGCTGGATGTTCTGATGCCCACCTTGGGGGCAGGGTGGGATTTGGCAGGCAGAGGAGGGGAAAATGAGGGCCCCTTCAGGCAGCAATTCAGGTTCAGAACTAAGCCAGGCCTTTCCTTGTCCGTACCTCAAACTCACCCCTCAACCCATTTCAGTAGAGCTTCTATCCCTTGCTCTGCCTTTTGTTCAATAGATCTTTAGTGAGAACCACTTAAAAGACTCCTGTTCTCATATAATAAAAAATTAATTATCAGGAAATGATCAATGCAAGGAAAATAAAGCATATGAGGATGTGGGAGAAGAGCATTCCAGGTGGAAGGAACTGTAGGGCAAAGGCCCTGAGGCAGAAATGCACTTGCTGTGTTTGAGGAATGGCAAGAAGAATGGTGAGAAAGCTAGAATTTGGTGAGGGAAGGGCAAGTGGTAGATGAAGTCAAAGAGGAGAGAAGCAAAGCCTGGCTTATATTGGAGGGTTTCAAGCAGTGAGATTCATGATCCGATCTATGATTTAACTTCACCGCTCTGGCTACTCTGTGTAGGATAGTCTAAAAGGGGTCCGGGTGGGAGCAGGGTGTTGCTGTGGTTGAGGCCCAGGGTCATGGTGGTGCCTCTGTCTGTGGCAATGATGTAGGGGGCAGGTAGGCAGATCTTGGGGCTGTTTCTCAAGGAGAACAGATGGAACTTGCTGACAGAGAGAAGGAGTGTGGCAGGGAGGTGAAGGGAGAGTCAAGGAGAACTGCTCTTGCCAGTGTCACCAGGTCACTGAGACTCCTCATGTCAATTCTCAACACCTCCCCCTGCCTGCCCAGTGGTTTGAGATAGGTCCCAGAGAAAAGAGATGCCCCTCTGCCCTCGGGGCACTTCCCACAGGAGTGTGTGGGGACGGGCAAAACACAGAATGCTCAGTGCTGCGCTCACTGACAGCTCAGGGGCCACACTCGGGCAACCAGAGGAGCCTTCTCAGAGGCGACATCTAAGCTGAGACCCAAAGGATGAGAAGGTATTCAGCACAAGAGAGGGGAGGAAGTGAGGGTTTGGGGCAGTGAAGGAAAATAGGAAGCGTCCGGAACCCAGAGCGGGAGAAGGGACAGTGAGAGATGAAGCTGGAAAGAAGAGTTGGCCAAGCACAGTTCACTCCCCAAGGGCCTCACGGCCCCATCGAGGGGTTTCCACTCAGTTCTGAGTATACCAGCTTTCAGATGGGCGGTGATGTTCTGCTTTTTAAACAGCAGAACAAAATTTCCTGTGAAAACCCAACCTGTGATGCAGGTGAGAAGAGAGCAGCTGTGGCGGCAGAGGCCCGGCTGAGGGCAACCCGAGGGGCAGGGTTTAAACGATCGCTGTGGCCCTGGCCCATCTGAACAAGGAAGGACCTCACAGAGAAATGCCTCTTCTAAAGCATCCTCAATTCAGCGCTCATTTATTGAGTACTCGTGGGAGACCGTATAGTGTAGAGGTTAAGGGCACAGACCTCGAAGCCAGACTTGTTAGCTGTGAGACTTTGAATATGTCACTTAATCTCTCTGAGCCTCGGTTTCCCAGTCTGCAAAATGGAAATGGTAATCATGGAGCCAAACTGTTGAATTATCGTGAGGATTAAATGAGTTAATACATGTAAAATGTCGAGAAGAGTGCCTGGTGCATAAGGGCTCTGCGCGTGGCACTTTCATAGAATATATCTTACTTGATCTTTAGCAAAATGTGGCGAGGTTGGCATTAACCTCAGAAAAGGAAACAGGTTCAGAGAGGTGAAGTGTCTTGTACAAGTCACATAGCTAGTAAGTGGAAGAGACATAGGGAATAGTCGGGTTGGGCCACTCAGTCCATTGCTTTTGGAGGGCTTTATGTGTTCCTCCTTCGTAACGCTCTGTATGTATGGTGGTCACTTCTGTGCATTTATTTGTATCCCTAGTTCCCAGCATAGAGCCAGACATGAGGAGGAATTCAGTAAAGGTGCGAATGAACGAATGAAATTTATTAATTGATCTGTGTATTCCTAGCACTTGGCCCAGGTCCTCAGTGAGTGAGCCCTTAGCAGCACTGGGATTCCACCCCGCTGAGAGCTTCTGTGCTCTCCCTCCGCCTCTCAATGGCTGCTTATAGAAAGAAGGGCTGGTCCAGCAAGCCTGCATGTCTCTCTGCACTGGCGCTGGTGGTGGCTTCAGTGAAAGTAAAGGGCCTGGCAGTCTGCTCCTGGGGAAGTTCACTGCCACAGTGCTGGGGGCAGGGCAAGCCTCCTGGTGGGGCTTCCTGTCAAGGCTTCAGGCCCAGCATTCAAACAATGGCCAGACCTGAAGAATCAGAAAATCAAAAGAAAAAGGGCAAAATAAAAGTCCAGGAGTAGGGACCTTAAGGAATTCTGTTTGGGGCCTGAGGAGCTAGGATGGGGAGACCTGCTTGTGGCTTGGGTAAAAATGGAGTCAGAGGCCCAGCTCCCCATCTCACCCCACTCCAGGCCTGAGGTTGGCCCAGATTAGCCCTTAGGGTCCCTCTGCCTCCTGCTTACCCCCTCCAGATTGTCTTCCACCTGGTAAGGTCTTTCGAAACCCAAATCTGACCATGTCACCCACTGCTTAAAAAATCTTGCAGAGGGTGAGGGTGGTGAGGGATGACCTAGCTCCTTGGCTTAGCATTGGAGGCAGTTTATGATGGGCTATGGCCCATTTCCAACCCCCTTCATAAGGTGCCCTATTCACAGCACCTTAATTCTGGATACCTCTTTGGTCTGGGGTTGGGGTTTTGCCCGTCCCCACACACTCCTGTGGGAAGTGCCCTAAGGGCAGGCACAAACAGGACGGGAGGTGGGGACTGGCAGTGGGAAGGAGCCTGAGATTTTACAGTGTTCCCCCTTTCTCCCGCCCTATGCAGAGCCATGAGCCACCAGATTCTGCTGCTCCTGGCCGTGCTGATCCTGGGCCTGGCTACCTCCCAACACCGAGACAAGATACCCTGTAAGATGGTAAGAAGCCCTGCCCAGGCAGGGTAAGCTTCCTCCAGCACCCTCCCTCCCCAGGCCCTCAAAATGCCCTACTGTCCCAGATCCAGAAGCCAGAAGTTAGAGGAGTCAAAAGAGGAAAGAGAATGCATTTAATGCATTTAAACTTTGCATTTAATGCACACCTGGTAGAATATTTAAATATCTTATTTACTATTAATCTTGCCAGGTTAAGCCTCATTATTTCTATTTTACAGAGTTGGAAACTGAGGCTTAGAGAGGTTAGATAACTTGTGTAAGGTCATTCAACTAGGACCAGTTGGGCCAATATTGGACTCTTCCCCCAGCTGCCTCCATAGGGCATTGGGTCCAGCTGGATGATGCAGAATGTGTGTGTGTGTGTGTGTGTGTGTGTGTGTGGCGGGGGAATTTGGGGTGGGCCAGCTGGAAAGGGCTCTTCTGTACTAGGTCCCTCCCGAGGACAAATCCTCTTTTCTAACTGGGCTTCTTGACTTGGGCCTATCTTCCACATCCCTCCTGGGAACTCTTTCACTCATTACTGCCCAGGTCAAATGCTGCCTGTTACAGGAAGCCTTCCTTGATCTGTCCCAGGCTGGTCTGGTTCCGTTTGTTCCATTTTTCTTGGCTTCCACAGCCCCAAGCTTCCCTCCATTGCAATACTGACCACGTGGTATAATTGACAAATGGGTCCAAGCCTGTCTTACCTGCCAGACCACGAACTTTTTAATGGCAGGGACCAGATTTGTTCCTTTTTCCTTCCCTGAGCCAGTGAGACTAGCCCTGACGTTACTGTGACTCTGTGGAGTACAGGGAAAAGGGACCACCTAGGTCCACTAGTGAGGCTGGATAGTCACTGAGGTCCAGGTAGGAGCTTGAGCTGGGGAAGAAGAGACAGGCCCTGTGGCAGCCACACCTAGACTTAGGACCAGAAGCTATGACACAGAGTGGGCAGCTTCTTCTGGAGGCTGGGTGTGCTGGCAGCCAGGGCCCAGCAGCCCTTCCCTGGGGTTTAGTGTCCTGCTGTTGCCACCTCACTGCTTGCTCTTCAGAACCCTTCTGAGATTCCCAGAACCCAGAATAATAGGCAGAGAAGGCCTCAGATATCACCAAATGCAGCCCCGTATTCTACCTTGGGAAACAGAGAGATAAAGGGCCTGGGTTACCTAATAGAAGGGAGAACTGGGTGAACTTTGGATTTGGGGAAAATGAGGTAATAGGCAAGAAAGTACTTTCTGAACTACTATGGAAGGAATTATGATGGTTTTCAAAATAGTAAAAAAAGAAATTGCTACATGCTGAGGGCTTTCTCTCCTTTTCTCCTACCCGGAATTCCTCTTTTCAGCTGAGAAAACTAAGGCTGAGAAAAGAGATGTGACCCATCAGGGTCGTACAAATAGGAACTAACAGAGCAGGATTCGAACCCAGCTCTCCCGAGCGTATGCTGTCCACTGCCGGGTGACTCTTCCTATCCCGTTTCCCTTTTATGTGCAGGTGGTAAAATGGAGTTGGATGGCAAGTCCTCTTCCTGCCTAAAAATAAAAAATTTAAAAAAAAGCTGGGCTGTGGCATCCTGGTATCTCAGAAAGAATGGGTAGGGGGTTGTCAGGGGAAGATCCAAACTTGGCTAAGGACTGATTCCTCCAAGACCCCTCCCATGCAAGTCAGTCATGCTGGGGCTTAGAGCTCAGGAAGTGGCAGGCACATGGAAATGGAGTGCTGAGAGCTGCCCTGGCCTTCAAACTTCTTCTCAGACTGGACTGAGAAGGCATCCCAGGGCAGCTCTGTCTACCTGCAGCCTCCTCTGGACCTCTGAGAGGGGTCCTAGGTACCTGGGCAGAAAGCAAGGCTTAGGCTCTGGGCTTGGCGGCTCTGTGTCCTGGCTCAACTCTCAGGGAATGGTGCCCCAGGGAGCCTTGGAGTCTCCAGAGGGTATAGGCTTGCACAGGACCATGTCCCCAACACACTAAATATTCAGGAAGTGGTGGCTGATGTAATTTACTGTACTGAAGGACTCAACCTGGCTGCTCAACCAGCTGAGGGCCCAGTGGTCAGAACTTGGCTGGCACCAATAGGAAACAGAACTTGCAATGGTAGTTTTGAGCCTCTGACTATCTGATTTGGGGCAGCCCACCACCCTGAGCCTCAATTTCCTTAGGGGATACAACGGGGTATATGTGCCTTAGAAGATTAAGTGAGGCAAGGGATCTGTGTTCAGCACAACCCTGACACAGAGCTGATGCCCCACAGTTAGTGGCAGTCATTGTGTTCTTGTTCATTTCTTCTTTAATCAGAATGGTCCGGGAGCTGGGGACAGGATGGGGAGGCCATCTCTAGTTGCCCTAGCTGGTTGAGAGGTTGTGGGGGAGGAAGGAGCAAGGAGCCGGCCAGGACTGGCAAGGTGGCTGGGGTAGGTTTCTGGGTGCCCTACTGCAGAGGTGTCCCTGAGCCTCTAAGTAGGCCAGTCACTGGGCCACACGGAGTACGAAGAACACACAGATACCTGGTGGAGGGTAGTCTGTTTCTCCCCGCTCCTCACCTTAGGAAGGAAGCCGAGAGCTGGGCCAGGCAGGGACCCCCCCAGGGTGGTGTTCTTCCCCTGCTGGCTCAGCTGCTGACTCCCAGTGATCAGTACAGGTCACTGCCATCTTCAGGCTCAGCCTCCCATCTGGGAAGTAGGTGGGCCAGACCCTTTTTGCTCTAACAGTCTTTGACTTTAGTCTGAATATATGAATTATCACTTTTCTTTCCTTTCGGAAAGGTAATTGAATCAATCCTTCAGACCTTTATTAAGCCAATGATGTCTGTGACATTTTCATTCATTAAAAAAATTTACTGAGTGCCTCTGTACGCAAGGTCCAAGACATTTACATCAATCAAACCAGTCCCTGTTTTCTTGGAGTTCACTGCCTAGCGGATCCCCACACAGACAGTCATGATTCAAGGGCCAAAGCTATGACAGAAGAAGCACAGGGGCTATGAGAACCCAGAGGAGGCCCTGACCTGCCTGGCAGTCAGGAAAGGCTTCCTGGTGGAGGAGACGCTGGAGTTTAGCATGCTGAGTTCACCATTCAGATCTGGTTGAGAAGGGCATAACAAACACAGAAAACAGCAAGGAGGAGGCCTAGAGGTGGGCATGGGAGGGCACAGTGGGCGGTGGTAAGGTATGGAAGGTATGGTCACTGCCTATGGCCTGGGCTAGTGGGTTGGAAGGAGAGAGGACAGAGCAACAGTAGTCACAAACAGCCTTGAACCCTGCTGAGGTTCCTGGACTTGGCCCTGGAGGGGTTTAAGTAGAGGGTAGCATAGTCAGAGTAGAGTTTTCAAGTCGTTGCCAGGCATTTGGCTGGCGGATGGGTCAGAAGAGGTCAATAGAGACAGAAGCTGGGGCAGGAGTGGTCCTGAGATGTGTGGTGCTGGAAGTCAGGCCCTTGGCTGGGAAAGGCTGGGTTTCCTGGTATGTTGGAAAAGACGAGAGGGAGCCCGCATTTGCGTGGAAAGAATTCTGGCCCCAGAAGCCACACAGGGTAGAAGGACAAAAGTGGGCCTTTCGTTTGGATTCCAAACTCAGTCTGCTCCTTACCAGCTGAGTGATCTTGGAGCCTATCTTCACCTTTCTGAGCTCGGATTTTTTAAATAGGGGTGATCATATTTGATAGGCAGGCTATTGTGAAGATCCAACGAGACAGTGGGTATGAAAATGCTAAACAAAATCTAAATTGCTGAGTGGGTGCTAGGGAAGGATAGACGAGTTACTTTCTGGATAAGAAACCAGAGTGGTATATGGCTTGATCGGGCTACACAGCAAAATCATAGTTTTGCCATCAAAGAATGTGGGTTGACACCCTGGCCATCCTTCCCCTGCCCCCTACTTCTACCCTATCTCCAGGGGCCGATAAGGACCAGGCCGCAGGAAGCAAAGTCACTAATGGGGGGTGGGTGTAGGTAGCAGCAACAGAAAGGAGGTCACTTCTGGGAAGTGTTACCAAGGAAGGCAGGCTCTGGGACCTGCAGCTGTACCCCATGGAATGAGGGCTTGAATGAGATCTGAGGGTCGGAAGCTGAAAACTGATGACAGGAGTGCAAAATGCATTTTTCCGTTTTGGAAACATTTTCCCCAAAGTGTATTAATCTCACCTAACGCCAGCTGGGTAAATTTAAGTATCTGGGCCCATAGAAGGAACTCAGGATGAGGAACCGGGAGGCCTGGGTCCCAGCTCGCCTTGCTCCTCATTGGTTCTAGGTCACTTTAGATGATACATGGCTCAGTTTTCTGTAAACTGGAATAATCAGGACAGAGGTTTTTGTTAGTTCATTTATATTTCTATTTGTCCGTCATCTCTGCTGTCTACCCATCAAAGATTTCTTGAGTCCCTCCCTGATGCCAGCGCTATATTGGATGCCACAGACAGGGCTGGGAATGGGAGGGGGTCATTCAGAAATGGGGTGATTAGGCTGGGGTAGAGGAATGTCGAGCATCTGGAGGCCAGGGAGAACCCTGGTGGGAGCTCAAGACATCCTTCCTAGAGGCTCATGTCTGGTTCCGGCTCCTACTGCACCCATTAATGCCTGCTGCTCTCCCTGCCTCCTCCTCCTCAGGTGGACAAGGAGGTCTTGTGCCAGGGCCTTGGCCTACTTCAGGTCCCCTCGGTGCTTCCTCGGGACATTGAGGTCCTCGACCTGTCTGAAAATCAGCTTTGGAGGATCCTGGCCTTGCCCTTGGGCTTCTACACAGCCCTCCGTCACCTGGACCTGAGCTTCAACGAGATCAGCTTCCTCCAGCCCGGTGTCTTCCAGGCCCTGTCCCACCTGGAGCACCTCAACCTGGCCCACAACCGCCTGGCGCTGAGCACTGGTGGTCTAGGTCCCCTGCTGCATGTGACGTCCCTGGACCTGTCTGGGAACAGCCTGTACAGTGGCCTGATGGAGCGGCTGCTGGGGGAGGCACCCGCCCTGCGTACCCTCGTGCTGGCAGAGAACAGCCTGACGCACCTTGCCCGTCAGACCTTCTGGGGCATGCCTGCGCTTGAGCGGCTGGACCTACATAGCAATGTGCTCATGGACATCGAAGACGGTGCTTTCGAGGCCCTGCCCCACCTGACCCACCTCAACCTCTCCAGGAACTCCCTCACCTGCATCTCCGACTTTAGCCTCCAGCAGCTGCGAGTACTGGACCTCAGCTGTAACAGCATCGAGGCCTTTCAGACTGCCCCAGAGCCCCAGGCTGGGTACCAGCTCACCTGGCTTGACCTGCGAGAAAACAAACTGCTCCACTTCCCTGACCTGGACGCGCTCCCAAGACTCATCTACCTGAACGTGTCCAACAACCTCATCCGGCTCCCTGTGGGGCCACCCCAGGGTGGCGAGGCCATCCACGCACCTTCCGAGGGCTGGTCAGCCTTGCCTCTCTCAAATCCCACCCGCAACTCTAGCACTCACCCCCTCTCCCAGCTCTTGAATCTGGATTTGAGCTACAATGAGATCGACTTCATCCCAGAGGGCTTTCTTGATCACCTGACCTCCTTGCGCTTTCTGAACCTCAGCAGAAACTGCTTGCGGGCTTTTGAGGCTCAACGTGCAAGCTCCCTGCCCTGTCTTGTGCTCCTGGACATCAGCCACAATGCGCTGGAGACACTAGAGCTGCACACCAGAGCCCTGGGGTCTCTGCGGACACTGTTCCTACAGGACAATGCCTTGCAGGACCTGCACCCATACACCTTTGCCGGCCTGGCCAGCCTGCAGAGCCTCAATTTGCAGGGGAACCGGGTCAGCCCCTGTGGAAGGCCAGGTGAGTCTGGACTCTCAGGCTGTGTGGCCTTCTCTGGCATCTCCTCCCTCCGCATCCTGAACTTGGTGAACAATGAGATGGAGATGCTCCGGGCAGGAGCCTTCCTTCATACGCCACTTACCGAGTTGGATGTCTCTGCCAACCCTGGGCTGGATGTGGCCACAGGGGCCCTGGCAGGCCTGGAGTCCTCCTTGGAGGTCCTGGCCCTGCAAGGCAATGGGCTGGAGGTCCTGCAGGTAGACTTGCCCTGCTTCAGCTGTCTCAAACAGCTCAATCTCGCTGAGAACCGCCTGAGTCGCCTGCCGGCCTGGACACAGGCTGTGTCCCTGGAGGTGCTGGACCTGAGGAACAACAGCTTCAGCTTCCTGCCAGGAAGCGCTATGGGTGGCCTGGAGACTAGCCTCCGGCGCCTCTACCTGCAGGGGAATCCACTCAGCTGCTGCGGCAATGGCTGGCTGGCAGCCCAGCTGCACCAGGGCCGCGTGGACGTGGATGCCACCCAGGACCTGATCTGCCGCTTCAGCTCCCGAGAGGAGGTGTCCCTGAGTGATGTGCGTCCTGAGGACTGCGAGAAGGGGGAGCTCAAGAATGTCAACCTCATCATCATCCTTACTGTCGCAGTGGTCTCTGCCATTGTTCTCACCACACTGGCCACCTGTTGTTGTGTCCGCCGGCAGAAGTTCAACCAACAGTACAAAGCCTAGAGAAGCCAGAGCTGCAGAACAGCTCAGCCGGGAGACCCTCGTGGGGCAGTGGGGGAGCCAGAGGCACAGGGAATGGTAGGGATTGACGCAAGGTCCACAGTGAGCCAAGGTCTCAGAACCCTGGTCTCTAAATCCCACCCCAGGGCTCCTTTCCCTGCATCCTGCTGCATCAGTGGGTGATCCACTTCCCAGATCGCACATGTGGTCCAGTGGAAGCCAGAAGTTGAGCAGTTTCAGAAGTGACAGAGAATAAGGTTGACCGATTGGATCAACCAAGCTTTGCCAGACATCTGTTCTGTGCCACACCCTGCTCTGGGCACTGGGGACTCTGGTGAAGGAGACACATCCCTGCCCTCAAGCATCTCCTAGTCTGGGTGGGGAGGGGGTCACAGAGCCATGCAATGACCACACAGTGTGGAGCCCAGGGCTCCAAAGCTCGGCAGCGGAGTCTGCCCTGGCAGGGCCAGGCGGGGACAAGGAGGCTCAAGACCGAAAGGATTTGTCCGAGATGTTTCCAAGCAGACTATTTGTCACATCTGATAATGACTTTCAGCTTCTCTGGAACATGACGAGCTTGTGACCGGAAGAGAACTAGAGCCACATGAGTACGTCCTGGATCCAGCATTATTAGGCGGGCTGTGGTGTCTCCAGCAGGTCCTGGTTAAGAGGCTGTCGCCCTGGGCTTTGGCTAGCACTGGACCATTTCGTTTCCTGGTCTGGACAGGCTCTTTCTGCACCCGGCACTCTCATGTTGCACACACTGGCCCGAATACTGCCTTAGCCCACACTTCCTGCTTAGGCCCCCTGCTCCATTCCGGTCCCACCCTGGCTGGAAAGGCAGGAGTTGTAGCCTTAGGGCTCTGGTTCTGTTTTATACCAGGCTTGGCATCTGTAACAAACCCAAGCCTGCAATCCGCCTCTTTATGACAACCCTCTGAGGCTGGTTATTTCATCCCATTTTATAAGAGGCTCCAAGTCTCCCTCCATGGTTCCCTCAGCTAAGAAATACCATAACTGACATTTAGACTCACATCCTCCTGACTCCAGGGCCTGAGCTTTGCTGCTGCGGAGGCTGTAGGCTGTCAGGTGGACAGGAAGTGGCCCTACATCACTGGAACAGGGCCTGGGAACATCCTGTGCTGTGCATCCCCACCTGCTCTTCTCTCCCGGGCAAGCAGAGAGAAGGCAGGCAGCCACATGCCCTCTCCTCTTTCTCTGCCTCAGTTTCCCTCATTTTCTCCATTGCAGACTGGTATGGGTTCTCTTTTTTCTCTTCTTACTATTGCATTCCTTCATTCCCTCTTTCTCCAGTGAGCACAGCCTGGAGCATGAGACTATTGAGTCCAACCTCCCCATTGCACAGAGAGGAAACAGACTTAGGAAGAGAATGGGCCTTACTTAGAGCTATACAAGTCAGTAGCAGAGTCTGTGAAAAAAGTAGATTTAGATCTCATCGGGGTATGTGTGGGGGAGTTTGGGGGTTGGACCTGAGTGGTTTTCTTCTCTCTCAGCTGTCACATCACAAGATAACGCTGGCTCCAAATGCTCTTTCTGGTCTTCATCATGCAGGGATTTTTTCCCCCTAGAAAAATAGGTAGAAAAATGCATCCAGATTTAACTTGTTGTCCCTCATATCCATGGAACCATGGGCTGTCCAGGAAGAAAGGGGGCCTTGGGATCTACCCAGGACCCCATACTGTTGTCTTTACCTCCCACCTCTGTTTGGGTGCTGTCTGGCTCAGGATAGTGCTCGGTAAAGTGAGAGATAACGAAAATGCCTATCTCTCTGCCCCATTTTGCAGATGAGGAAACTGAGGCCCTGTGAGGGTCAAGGACTCAGGGACCTGGTGTCCTGGCTCCAGCCTGGGGCCCTGGGGGTCTGGGGGACCCAGTCCTAATTGGGATCAGGACCACAGGTGCTCACTGCACACAAACACTCTCAGGCTTGGGGGCTGGTATGTTCCTCTCCAAGCCTGATTTTGAAAACACTACATAATGCTGCTCTCACCTCCTAGGAGCCAGGCCGCTGCCCAGGCCTCAGAACCAGCTCTTTGTATAAACCACACGAATGTATTAAAAACTAATTTTGAAGAAATGATGCAGCCTGCTAGCCTCCTCCTTGCTGTGGGTAATTGGCACCATGGCATCCACTCGAACCCTGCCCTCCTCTACATCCGTTATGGTTTTTGAGCCCTCATGGCAAACCCCTGGGGCTGGGGGGATTACTGAGGGGGAGATGGAAGCTATGGGCTATCACTACCCTGGACCTTGGGGCCTCAGCCCCAGTCACATCCCTTCCCATTTGACAAACCCTGCTTCCTCCCCTACCGCTGAGAAAATGGTGGCTTTCAGTAGGAACAGTTCTGGCCTATGCTCTGTGCTCACACCCTCTGCCCCTCCTCATCCGCCCTCTCTCGTTCGCTCCCTCACTGTCCTCTCTCCTCAGCCCCTCCTCTCTAGCCACTTCATCCTCTCAGACTTCAGCTGCGCTCAGGTCGTGTCCATCTTAAACACACTGAAGGTGTCCTTTGCCAAACTCCGTGCGCTTTTCCGTCCACACCTCCTTGACCTCTCAGCTGTGGGGTTCCCTCACCCCTATCCCCCCCATCACCCACGCCCTCCCCTTAGCACACTCCCCCGGCATCTAGGACCCCCACACGTGTTTCTCACCTTCCTCTCAGGCCACTCCTTTTCAGGTTCTGCTAAGTGCTCAACTGCCTATCTGCCTGGTGCCATCTGAATGGTGACTACCAGGACTCCCATCCAAGGCCCTCTTCCCTGGGGAATATCATCACCCTCATTACCATAGCCACGCGTTGCTCTGATGATGCCCATGTCTCTGATTCCAGCCCTAGTCCCTCCTGAGCATCCAGCCTTGATACCCTGATACCCAGAGACCTCCCCAGCTAGAGAGCTGAAGGTCTCTCAGGGGCTGGAGAATTGAGAGTGAGCGGCCAGGCTGCAGGTCAAGGTTGAACGTGGAAGAAAACCAGGAGGGTCCAGAAGGGCACTTTTGGTTCCTTGAAGGGAGTCGGAGGGTGAGGGTGTGGGCTCTGGGGTCTGGTGAGAGGGGACAAGAGCCACCTCATGTGGGGTGGCAGGCAGGCGAGGGGCTCTAAGGCAGAGTCGAGAGGGCAGGGAGAGGCTCCTCCACCTCCCACTTTGTCCTCATGTGGCCTTACCTCCCCTCCCCTCGGGTGACGACAACCTCTTCTCCCCCAAGTTCTAGCCCAGTGATGCTCCACTCCCCCCACCCCCCAAGCATCCTGGAGATCTCTCCAACCCGGCTTCTTTGGGCTGTGACCTCTCACCTCCCATGTCCCACTCCCAGCTCCTACTCTCCAAAGGAAAATTTTAAATGCCTATTTCATAGATGGGGCTGAGCAGTGAGAGGGCATGTGACTCAATGCCCTGTCACACAGGAAGTAGGTGCTCAATGAAGGCCTCAGGGAAGGCAGCAGTAGGCCCTGAGCTCGGCCCAGGGCTGTGTGGGCCTCCCATCCAGCTGGGAGCCCACCAGGCCCCTGACTCCTTTTCCCAACAAACAGGGGTATTTGCTCACCTGGTCAAGACCCCCCCAGTAAGGCAGAAATTTCTATTTTCAGCCAAACATGTACACAGCTGCCAACTAGGTCATCAGAGCATCTGGCAAGTTCCAGGGAGAAGGGAAGCCTCTGCCTGCCCAGCCACAGACAGCACCAGGTCACCGGGCTCATTCAATTCAGTGAGCTGTTATGAAACTCCAGGAGGCAGGAGCCAGGTTTGCAGGCCAGGCAGGATGGCAGGAAAGCAGCACCATGGCCCATGACCGCCTCCCCTTCTCAGTCCTCGGTGCTGGCGCTGGCGCATCTCCCTATGGACCTGGGATCTGCTCTCTGCTTTCTGTGCCCCTGTCCTTTAAGTGGCTCTCAAGGCCCTACAAGGCAAAGCCCTGAGTCCTCCAGCCCCATCTCTCTCTGGCTGCTCCCACCTTGTGTTCGGAGAAGACAATTATTGAGCAATTCCGGGGGAGGCCTGGGCTGAGCACTGGATATACATTGGTGTATATAATTCTAACATTTTTGAAGAGATTTCTGTTATTATCATTCTCATTTTAGAGAAACTGAGACTCAAATTCCCACTGGAAAGTGCCAGAGCTGAGGCTTAAACCCTGGTTGGTCCCTTTCAGAGCCAGTGATCTCAATCACTGGCACCACTGTCTCTTGATCCTCCCCAATTGGCATCGGGCTCTCCCCTCCTCCACGTGAAATGTCACACCCACTATGACCCACCTGCCAAACTCCCCCCTTTCCAGCCCCTCACTTTGCCTCCTCTGGGGAGACTGCCCTGATTTCCCTCTTCCAGGCGCTCACAGCCCCTGGCTGCCCTCAGCTACAGCATTGGAATGTCTGCCTGATCTGCCACCAGGCCGGGAGTTCCTGGAGGGAGGCCTACCCAGAGTCCTTTCCGTGTCCCTACGACCCATGAGCCAAGGCAGAAGGTGAGTTCAAAAAAGTTTTCTCTAAAGGATGACCCCTGCTCTCCAAGACTTAAAAACTTGTGAGGGTTAAGACCAGCCCTCAGAAAGAGAATGGGGTGACAGCCTTCTCAGACAGACCCAGGGGAAACAGAAGACAGAGGGGAATGCAGGATGTGGGCTGCCCAAACGCAGCAGCGGTCAGTGGTGGGGCAAAGAAACAATCTTCTCTCCCCACCCTCCATTTCCCTCCAGTTTCTTCTTGCCTCTAAGACCCTATGTTATCTTCCCCTTCCCCCTCCTCCCACTCTTCTCTTCTCCTTTCCCTTTCTTGGTCATCTATTCACCTACCCCCATCTCACTGGAAGCAGTTGGGGCCGTGGTAGCTGAGAACAGGGACGGGTGAAAGGGAGGGAGGCCCGAGCTGTTTATAGGAACTGGAGCAGCTCCATCCATCAGCTGTTTGGAGCTGGAGACCAAGCATAATAAATGCCTTGGCTCCTCCCCAGCTGTGCTTTCCCTGAACTTGGCCATTCGAACTCCAAAGATCTCTGGCCTGCTGGTTCTCAGGACCCAGCTCCCACCCCACCACACCCTGCTCCCACCTCCCACCAAGCTGCCCTGGAAAGAGCCCTGCCTCTGGGACCAGAAACACAGGCCTAAGTCTAGGCTCTGCCACCACTTTGCTTTGGGCACAAAAGCAAGTCAAGCAACTTATCCTCGCCTCCGTGTTCCCATCTGTAGAATGGAGTCATAATCACTGTCCTCCATACATGCAGCACTGTTCACATGTTAGGCCAGAATGCCTTCAGCTGAGTCTTGGTGGGATCCCAGGACAGTCAGACAGAGCCTCTGCTTCTCTGGTGGAGGGAGGGGCCGCACCACAGCACAAGCAGGAAGTGGTCAGCACCACGAGGGAGGTCCAGATTTTGTGTTGGGGGAGTTGTTTGCAGCAGGGAGTGGCCCTTCCAGCTGGAGGAGTGAGGTGGACTTTGGGGACATCTGGGCTGGTCCTGGAAGGAAGGATAGGATTTTATCATGTGGAGATGGAGAAAGGCTTTTCCAGGCAGAGCGAATGTGTGAGCCAGTTGGGCAGTGGGAAAATGAGGCCCTGGGTCGGGCAGAGAGGAGTCTGCTTATGTCCAGCCTCCATCCTATCACTCTCAACTTTGTCCTCTCTGGTCCTACAGCAGCTTCTGCTTTGACCTTCCAGCCTTCTGGAATTTTCCCTCCCCTAGAGAATGTCCAGTTCATCCAGCTCTCCCAAGTTATGGATGCATTCCCGGAATTCTTCAGTCATGTCCCCACTCCCACTTCCCCCCAAAAGCCACACTAGAAAGTAAAAGATTCAGATCAGGGGAAATGTCATTAGCCAATAGCACATGTTTCTGGAATGAATAAGGAAATAAATGAATAAAGGAATAAATAAAAGACTAAGTCAATGACAAAGAGCATATGTGAATTGCTAAATTCAACTGAAATTTCTTGAGCTCCTGCTACAAACCATGTTAGGTGCTGTACACACAAGATTCCTCTCCTCGTGGTGCTATTTATTGGAGGAAATGGACATTAAATACACATGCATACTTAAACTTGAATAAAGACAAAATGGCAAATTGTGATGAGAACCATGAGGGGAACTAATAGGGAGACGTAACTGAGATGGACTCAGAGAAGTCTATGAATTTCCCAAAATGTTTGGGGAGAGCAAGAGCTGCACTCTAGACCCTGAGGTCCATTTTTAAGCACTGAAAGCAACCTCCTACACTGAAACCCTCCCATCCTCCCGCACCCTTACTGCCTTGGCTGTCCATTCTAGAATTATGGAGAAAAATATGAAAGGCCACGTGGTGGTAAGAGGGTAGCCAAAGAAGGGATCTCAGGAGTCAAGCATTGTATGGGTAGGGGGCTAGATAGGCTGCACAGTAAGAGAGTCTAGTTCAAATGGCCCCTACTTTAAAATTTTTGGAGGGGGAGGTAGAATGGGCGTGGCTCTCTCCTCCATTCCTGTACCACCCATGTCAGTTTGCACCAACCCACCTCTTTCACTCTAGGTAATTTATTAACATTCTCATATCTAACCTTCCGTATGTTTTTTTTCATAATCAGATAATCATTGACAGACATTTAAATTATATGCACATATACATATGCATTTATCATTGTTTTATAAGAATGGGATTCTATTATATCCATTTTCCTGTATCTTGCTTTTTTTATTCAATGATACTTCAAGGAAGTCCCCTCAAACAAACTGATATATCTCTGATTCATAATATTCCATAGTGAGAATATTCCATAGTTTATTCAGCCATTTACCAACTGATGGGACACCAACTTTGTTCTTTTCCTGCAACTGTAAACATACTGCAAAAACATCCTCATTCATAACCCGTAGTCTCTGGGACTTGTATTTCTATCAGATAAGTACTTATAAGTGGGATTCTAGATCAATGGATAGATTATATATATATATATCATGTGTAATTTTAATAAAGCTTACTTTTCAAAAAGACAGTAATGTTTCACATTTCCATAAGCAGCTTATGAGAGTATCTTTTCCATTTCTATGGGTTTATTATCAAAATAGAGAAAAGAGATTGATTTTTGTATATTTATCTTATATCCAATAACCTTATCAATTTTTTTTAATTCGAATAGGTTTTTTATTAGTTTCTTTTGTTTTTGCATTTATTTTTGTTTTTTGTTTCTCTGCTAGAGGCTCTTGGGTTTTCTAGGTATACAATCTCTTAATGACCTCATTGTTCCCACAGCTCCTTTGATGCCCTCACCAGTAGCCTCTGCCTCCAACCAGATTTCTCTTTGCCCAGCCTGCAGCCGGGTTGCAGGGACCTCTGCCACCCACCACAGAGTTCCTTCTCCTATATTATCCCATCCCAAGACCAGGGCTCCTATCCTCTGTCTCCCTGGTTTGCAGGAGTGTGGATTGGGGGCTCAGAATCTCCATTGTTTTGTTTCACAGAGTGGATTTGCTCCACCCTAACTGGAATTCTGTTCTCCTCCTAGAGCAAAGGTTGAAAACTGGCTGCCTATGGGCCAGATTTAGCCTTCAAGCATGCTTTTTTTGGCCCACACAGTGGTTTGTGTAAATCTGGATTAGTTGCCAACATTTAAAAATTGGAAAGTTGTTTTATATGAGAACATATAAAAATCTGAATTTCTGATTTTTCTTAAAATCCTGGAAAATTTAAGAACCTGGATGTCCAGCCCAAAGGACAATGAGTGGCAGAAGCTATGAAATTGCATCTCTCACCTAGGCTGTGAGCTCCTGAAGGGCAGGGGCCATTCTGTCCTTCTGTACCCCAGCACCTGTCACAGAGCCCGGCTTCATACAGAGGTCATGAAAATTTAATTTCTTTCCTTCTGTATCATGCACAAGTTTCAAGGACATGTGAGTTAAGAGTCCCATATATTAAAGGTTCTGACCTTTATCATACCATGGACCCCTTGGCAGCCTGATGAAGCCAATGGACTCTTTCTCAGAATAATATTTTCAAGTTCATAAAACAAACGACACACATGATTACAAAAGGAATTAATTATAACGATTGCAGTTATCAAAATATTAAAAAATAATTGTGATTTAGTAACACATATTTTTGTTAACACATTAAATAATGAGATCTAGTGGCAGGTCTAACAGCTACTGTAATTTTGGAGCACTCATGAGCATGAGCAATATTTTGGGAGATCTGCAACAGCGGTAATGAGGCATGAAAACATCTGTGATTTCTGTTGATGACGGGACTGCCGACGTCACAGGGACTGGTAACACCACAGGGATTTGCGGTCTACATTCATGATGGAAGGAGCTGCTGCATTTCAATTGGAGGCTAATGATGAAAATAAAGATGTGATTTTTTTTTTTTTCATCCAAGTCCACAGACTCCCAAGAATTCTACACGTGGGTCCCATGGATCTCAGGTCCAGACCTCTGCTTTTGGGAGAAGGTCTAGTGACAGGTACAACTGAGCCACAGTAACAGAGAAACACAGTCCCAAAGAAACCGCCCCAGTCTTGGGTGTTCTCATTCAGGTCAGGGTTGAGGTGTAAATTAGATCATTTTTTCTGGAGGGTGTTTTGACCATATGTTCCAAGAATCTTAAAAATGTACATCTACTTTAACCCAGAAATTCTGTTTCTAGGAGTTTATCCTAAGGAAATAAAGATGTAGCCAAAGGCAAATTGAGTGTGCGGATATTTATCACAGCCAAGGGCAGATCCAATTTTTGTGGACCCTGAGGCTTGTACAATTTAGAGGGCCCCTTTGACAAAAAGAAGACAAAATCATAAATATAAAATTGCTAGGCCCATTCTAGGAATTTGGAAATGAGGGACTCCGTAGCAAAAGCTTTACTGGCTTCACATAAATTAATACAATTATAACATTATAATAATAATCTAAAATAAGAAACAACTTAAAAGAGCCAAAAATCAGGGTTTGATACAATAAATTACAGTGTATCTATACAAGACAATATGATCATTTAAAATGAAACGAACGTAGAAGGATATTTATTGACATGGAAAGATGCTCAAAACATAATATGAAGTGAAAAGGCAGATTATAAAATATGTGCAAGATCCCAGTTTTGCTAAAAAAACATATTAGTTATGTGTAATAGGATGTTAAATGGGACTTTCCCTGTCTCAGAATTGCTGCTCTCCCTCAGAACCTCAAAAGCAGCACCAGACATAGCCCAGCGGGACTCGGGCAGAGATTGTAACATTCTCATCCCATCGCCCACCTTCAGCCACACCGCAGGCACTGACCAGGGGGAGGAGGATGGGTACTGAGGTTTTCCAGGGGGGAGAGATGCCCAAAAGCCATAAGCTTCCCTAC
>NW_006494614.1:47715973-47721752 GCF_000325575.1 Pteropus alecto | reverse complement strand
ACACAGCTCCAGCCCAGTGACCAGGGCTTCCCTGGAGCTTAGAAGACACAGAGCCTGAGTCCCTCTGTTCCATGGTAAAGTCTAAAGATGAGAGGATAGAGGGAGCTGCCCTGGTAGTAGCCCCAGGTGGGGGGACGAGGGTGGGGCCTGTGCTTCTAGAGCTTGGCAAAAAGAGGGAGGAATGTTTCCAAAAAAGGACCAACTGGACACAATGCGAGGTAGCTGGGCACGAGCCATCCCAAAAGATCCTTGCCTGAGAAGTCTGCCTCACGCCTGTAGAAGAACCCCTCAGCTGGACTGGAGGGGGTTAGCCAGGGGTATGTCCCCTAAGCCCAGGGACCAGCGGGAGGAGACCACAAAGAAGCTTCCACATAACCTAGAAAATATTTGCCTCATGAGAGCAAGGGCCAGAGTTTGGGCATCTACCACACAGAGGGGTCTAACGCCAGTTTACAATCACTTTGTTCCGAGCAGAACTGGCACTTCCCTTTACCTTTCCTGGATCCCTACTCCATCTTGAGCCAGACTCAAAGATGCAGAACAGAAAGGGAGATAAGCAATCCTTTCTTTCCCCACCGCAAGTTTCTGAGCTGTGCCTGGCTGAGAGCTATAGGGGAGGAGGAACACTTTGAGGAACTCAATTTGTTTGTTTGTGTAATTGAGACGTAATCTGGGTATGGTAAAATTTACTCTGAATGTACAGTTCTGTGAGTTTTGACAAACATGTACAGTTGTGTACCCACCACCACAGTCAAGATGTAAAACATTTCCATCCCCTGAAAAGTTCTCTTCTGTTCCTCTAAAGTCAACTCCTTCCTCTATTCCCAGCCCCTGGCAATCACTGATCTGTTTTCTGCCATAGTTTTGCCTTTTCCAGAATGCCATATAAATGAAATCACACAGTACGTAGCCTTTTGAGTCTGGGCTCTTTTACTTAGCACAACGCACTTTATGTTGATCCACGTAGTCGACAGTATTTCTTATTATTGAGTATTTCACTGAGTGGATGAACCACAGTTTGTCAAACATTCGCCTATTGAAGAACATTCGAGTTGTTTCCCGTTTGGGGCTGGAATTATAACTAATACTGTGAAAACATTCACATATAGGTTTCGGTGTGAACATATGTTTTTATTTCTCTTGGGTAAATGCCTGCAAGTGGGAGTGTTGGATCCTATGGGACATGTATGTTTAACTTTCAAAGACACTGACAAACATTTTCGAAATGATGGTTCCGTTTTTAATTCTCATCAGCAAAGTATGAGTTCCAGTTGCTCTTCATCCTCACCAATACTTATTGTTGTTGTTGTTTTTAATTAATTTCATAGATATCTAGTAGAAGACTGAAGTTTGTTGTTGTTGTTTTTAAGTAGACTCTTTCTTTAGAGGAGTCCTTTGTCAGATGTGTCTTTTGCAAATATTTTCTCCTAGAGACTGAAGTCTTATTTGAATTAAATTGGAATCTTTTTTAACTTTTGGTTTTGAAACAATTTCAAACCTGCAGAATTGCAAGAATAGTACATAGAATTCTCAAATATATTTCACCCCAGATTCACCGACTGTTAGCAATTGTTAACATTTGGCTTTGTCACTTTCTATATCTCTATATACACATTTTCCCCAAACCATTCGAGAGTAAGTTGCATTGTTACCTCAAATATTTCAACGTGTATTTCCTAAGGAAAAAAAGACATTATCTTACACAACCACATTACAGTTATTGGTTCAAGAAATTTAACATTGTTATTATCTAATCCTCAGGCCAGATCCCAATTTCAAGAACTGCTCCAATAATGTCCTTTATAGCAATTTCCCTTCTGATCCAGGATCCAGTCCAGGATCATGGATTCTATTTTCTTGCTGTGTCTCTTTTGCTTCTTTCAGTCGGAAAGAGTTTCTCAGTCTTTCGTGGTCTTTTATGACATTGACATTTTTGATGAGTCTAAGCCAGTTTTATAGACTGGTTTTCAATTTGAGTTTGTCTGATGTTTTGTCTACCAGGTTCTGCCTGTTTGGCAGAAATGCCACGGAAGTGATGTGTCTTTCTCGGGTCACCACATCAGGAGGCACTTCATATTCCACCGAGAAAAGCTTTTAATATGTATTAAGGGAAGGGGGGGGGAAAGCACTGGAAGGCGAATATTCACCTAAAAACTGAGTGGGAAGAAGATTTCAGGTGATTTTTACTTTCTTCGACTTATCCATACAGTGGACTCATACCCAGCAAGTGTTTAATCCAGCCACCTACCATGTCCAAACACTGGCCCTCTCACCCACTTCAAACTAGACCTTGGCCTTTGATGCCCCAGGGAAAAGGAGGTCACAGTCAAGAGGTAAAGAAAATCACAGAATATAATCTTCGTCTTTTGAATTTCTAATATCCCAGGTCTTTCCACTGAAGGGATTATCTAGGGTCATTTTTACTAATGCGATTTTCACCTTCTACCCATAAGATCCACTGCCACTGTATTTTCAGAGATTTTATACAGTTAACTTATATTACTTATGAGTGAAAGAAAAAAAATGTTATTTTAAAAGGTGAAAAATCACTTATTTCCA
The DNA here is from genome assembly GCF_000325575.1 of Pteropus alecto. Classification (NCBI taxonomy): domain Eukaryota; kingdom Metazoa; phylum Chordata; class Mammalia; order Chiroptera; family Pteropodidae; genus Pteropus; species Pteropus alecto. The sequence goes on along the minus strand of NW_006494614.1, from coordinate 47,719,193 downwards.
TGAACTGATATTTTAAACTGTGGACCAGAAGCCTCAGCTGCCTGGGCTGGAGGTGGCTCATTTTTTTGCTCCCTCATCAAGACTGACAGCTGTCGCAGAGGGGATGGGGGTGGGTGATTTATATGTCACTGCAGACATCATGGAAATTCTCACTGTGTCATCTTCAAAAGGAGGAGGAGCTTGGAGGCAGGCACCTCAAAGGGGAAAATACCTCCAAATCAGTCACCGGGCTGGCATTTCTTCCCCTTGAACGTCTTCATCTTCTCTCTACCTTCATGCCCCGAAGGTTCAGGTCTTCAGCATCTCTCACCTGGATTGTGGCTCCAGCCACTGACCTCCTAGTCTCCTTGCCTTCGGCCTGTTCTGTGGCCGAATTATCTCCCCAGAACACTGCTGTTGTTTCCATGGCTCCCCACTGCCCCATCTCTTCCCCAATTAAAAACATTCCCTGACAGTCTGACAACCTCCACCTTTCCCCACCCTCTGGTCTCACTCTGCCACTGCCCCCTACCAGTATCCCATGCTCCAGCCAACTGTGGGTGCCCACTTGCTCCCACACTGCCCTTTCCTGCTTCTGTGCCTTTGCTTATGCCAGTTTCCTCTCTGGAATGCCTTTCCCTGATAGCAAGCCTATCCAAATCAGGACCACCCTTCAAGAGCAAGCATCAAAGTTACCTCTTTCAAGAAGTCTTCAAAAAATCTCTGCTGAATGGCTCCTGTGGCCCAGGTTCTTTGCTGGACCCTGAAGAGACAATAGGCCCTGCCTCCAAGGGATTCAAAGTCTATCAGGGAGTGAAGAAATATAAACACATAAACAGAGATACAAAGTCTGGATTAGAACATAAAAATAGAAAAATCATATTTGTAGCAGAAAAAAAAAGTTGCTCCTGTAGGTGGTGTACTAATTTGGTAGGGCTGCCAGAACAAAATACCGCAAACTGGGAAGAGTGGGAGCCTTAAAATCACAGAAATATATTGTCTCAGTTCTGGAGGCCAGAAGTCCAAGATCAAGGTGTCGGCAGGGCTGTACTCCCTCTGAAGGTGTTAGGGATCGATTTGTTCCAGGCCTCTCTCCTACCTTCCGGTGGTTCCCTGGCTTATGCAACACAGTTCCAATCTCCACATGGAGTTGTCCCTGTGTAAGTGTCTCTGTGCCCCAATTTCCCATTTTTAATGGGACACCAGTCATATTGGATCAGGGGCCTACTCTATTTCAATATGATCTCATTTTAACTAATTAATATCTGCAATGAACTTATTTCCAAATAAAGTCATATTCTGAGGTACTGGGGGTCAAGACTTCAACATATAAATTTTTTTTGTGAGCGGGGTGGGGGTGGCAGGGGATAAAATTCAACTGATAACAGATAAGTAGAGGCCAGAACCCAAAGGGCAGGAATGAACATGAAGGACTAGAACTGGAGGTGCTGGCTCAAGCTAAATTTGTCCATGTGAGGAAGGCATCTGGGTCAAAATAAGGATTTTGGAGAAAGACATTTTTAAATCATGGGATTTTCTCTGTGTGGTCCAAGCGTCAACTTTTCTGCATTTCCACAAAATCAACTTCTGCTCAGTACAATAGAGTGGGGGAAGGGATTGCAGATGTGCTGGCCCGAAGCCAGGACAGGACCAAACCAGCGCTGCTCAGAGGAGGCCAGGGTTCCTGGGTAACATAGACTAAACCCACAGCATGGAGGAGATGGGATACTCCCGACTGAGGGAGCAGAGTGAGGAAGAGTTTGAGGCAGCAGCTTCATGAGGGAAAAAAGCAGCAGACATAATGTTGCATTCAGCATTGGACTGCCATATGCATTTATTTCTGAGAGCACATTTGATTCTCAGAAACACCTTGTCTATTAGAAATTATTGTCCCTATTTTACTGCTGAAGACATGGTGACTCAAGGTGGATGTGTCCTGCTTGGGCCCAGCCAAAGCAGGGTGTGAACACAGGAAGTCTGATAACAAAGCCCATGCTCCTTCCGGAACTTCTCAGGTGCACTCTGACCACAGTCTCCTCTCCATCAACTCAGGGCACCTCATGGGCAATTGAGCTCCAACGAGCCAGACGTGCTGACTGATTAAGGAATATTGCTGCACAGGCGCCTCAGAAGCCATTGTCACATCCCTTTGTTCACTCCTGATTTCAGCTGAAGCTCATTCCCATAGCCAGTGTCTTATCCCAAGTTTGAGCCATGAGTTTCTGTGTGGGCTTCAGCCTCTTCAGCACCACAGGAGCTTGAACAGGCAACGCAGCCAAGGCTAAAGGCCTTCACCCAATGGGGCGGGAGTCAGCAGATGGAACTCCTGCCTCCCAGAATACAGGGTGGATGATTCTAGGAGGTGTTCTGTTGGCCTCACAGGGTCCTGGTGGTATGTAGCCCTGTTGCCCACTGTGGAGACAAATATAACACACCCTGGCATGGGCTTTCTTCCTTCCCTGACTCTCTCTCCCCACATCCTTACTCCCCATCCTGGGGTCACCTCTCCAGTAAACTACTTGCACCAAAGCCTTGTGTCATACTCTGCTTTTAAAAGAACCTAAACTAAGAGAGGAATGCAGGAGCTGGTGGGAATGTAGAGGAACCCTTTCTAGGGGTGGGGGGTGGACACACATGAAGAAGCCAGAAAAGGCTAATAGATTATGGACTGCCAAGTAGGGTTTTGCTTTAGACATGAAGTTGGAGAGGGAGGCCTGGCATATTACAGAGATTAGCAAGTTTGGCCTCTATTTCAGGTTGAAGAGTTCGGGCTTCATTTAAACACAGAAGAGACATGCTTCGATTTGTATTTCTGAAAGATCACTTTGGCTGCCAAATGGAGGATAGATTGTAGGGAGCAAGACAGGGGCCAGGGAGTCCAGTGAGGAGGCTGTTGTCATAACCGAGTGTAGCTGATGAGAGAAGTGGCGACGGCCTGGAGAGAAGATGACAGAGTCCAGGGAAGTTTAGAAAGTGGGACTGCTGGACTTGGACGTGAATAAGGTCAGAGATTGGAGACTCCAGGCTTCCGGTGCCTTTCCCTGGTGGAAGGGACATAGGGAGAAGAGTAGGGAGGAAGGGGACATGGCGGGTGTGGGTCCTCATATTTACAAAGGTCTCCAGAGCATGTGGAAGTCTGTGCAGGGTACCTAAGAGTGAGGCTGGGCTTGAAATAGACTTGGGAGGCATCTACCTAGTGACCTCAGTCAAGTCCCTCACTCCTGGGCCTGTCTGCTGCTGC
>NW_006494614.1:47700766-47715810 GCF_000325575.1 Pteropus alecto | reverse complement strand
CCAAGAGAGTTGCCTTGGCTGACTCCTAAGGGTCCTGCGGCTCAGCAAAAAAAGTCTCTGCTGCTTCTCCTCCCCTGTCTCTGGTGCCTTCCCCACCCCCAGTTTGGGGGAAGAGGTAGACAAGCCTAGGTCCAGAACTCTACTCCCTCAAGACCCCTCAGCAGGACACTGCTTATTCTAGCCCCAAGCCCAGGAGATCCAGTCTGTCCCAGGAGATGGGAGAAATAGAAGGACCAAGTTCCAGCCCTTGAAAACCTCTGTCTCATTTATTTCACAGCAGCACCAGCCCCTAAACAATTCAGGAGGCCCAGAAGGAAGCAGACTTTGCCAAGTCACTGCCCCGTCTTAGCCAGGTGTCAATGGGGTGCTGATGGGGCATCCCAGCAGAGACAGGGAACAAGGCAGCAAGGTGGAAGAAGGGTCCAGCTCAGTCCTGGCTGGGATTCCAGCAGGTAGGTTTCCAGAAGGAAACAGGACCACTCAAGGCGAGGGGCTGGAGAGTGATGAATGAAAAGACGGGCAGAGTGAAGGGAACCAACAGAAGGTGAGGAGCACCCAGACCAGCAACAGCAGGACACGGTTACTTTCCTAGGCCTTCAAGGTCAGGAGGCAGTAATGGTGTGTTCATTCCGGAGCCTGGTTGGTACTTGGAGCCATAACCTCACAATGTAGCCACTGCCAGCACTGTGACCACACAGAGAGCAGTAGGGACCAAATGCTTTGACCTTTCTCTCCTCTCTTGCTGGTCTCCTGCCACAGCCTCCTGTTGGCTGAACCTAACGGAAAGGGGATACATCCACAGAAGTCAGCCTCCCAGGATGCAGAGAGGGACAGAGGATGAATCTGGGGTAGATGAAGAATGGCCAGCATGGTATGGAACCTGGGTGAAAGTGCCAGCTACACTGCTTTCCAGATAACCAAGGAGGTTTTCCACCTCTTCATTTCCCTCGTCTGTAGAATGGAAATAACAACGGGCTAGACATCTAGCACATAGAGAGCACTCAGTGTTTCCCTCTCATTGTCTAGTCGCCCCCACATATTTTATTCATCAGCAGAGACTCCCACCCCATGTACACACGGGCACACCCACAGTTTCACCAGTACTACGAATCTTCACATTGAGTTGAATATGTTTTGCAGCATCTTGGTGTGCACTGCTTGGAGTCTGAAGACTTAGATCAAGGTCTCGGCTCCATCCCCTACCTTAGGTAAGTCCTTTTATGTATCTGAATCTTGATTTTCTTACCTATTAAAAATCATAAAATTTTCACCTTTATTATTTTTACCCACATCCCTTAAGACCCCTTTCCCTTGAACTCTGAGACATTCTTTCAGGAAGGAGCTGGGTGCACTAATTCACACGAGCATGTACGTGACTAACAACGACCTCTGAGGCCTTGCAAGGCACTGGGAGAACAAACAGATGAATCAGTCAGTGAGTTTATAGGGTGCATTTTATTCATATCTGCATCATTGGTCCCTAGAACAATCTCCTCCACCTCATGGGTGGAGGATAAATGTTTGTAGAATGGCTCAACTCTCACCCTATGTATCTCTCTGTTTCTGGGTGCCCAGAAGGAACTTGGTGAAGAGAAGGTGCTCACATATGTGTGACCAGGACAGGAGGGGATCACTGAATTCAGGGGGGCGGCCACATCTGAGTGTGGAGTTCACTGCCTGGGGAGGCCAGCAGCAGATCCCCGTGGCTAAGATCTCCCTTCTCTGCATGCAAGAAGTCAAAGCCTTGGCAACAGCTGTAGCCAGCTGGCACCAGGTCCCAGCGAGAGTCATTGTTTGGCCAAAACAGGAAGCCGCCCGAGGGGAAGTGTGGCCTCGCCTCAGTGAACCCCTGAAGAATGGTCCCCGAGAAACTTGGGGACGTGCAGGGGAGCACAGACTGTGTTGCAGCTGCATGCCCCTCAGATAGGGTAGTAGACCTCACTTGACCCCTGTGGACTGGTTCAAAGAGGACAGGTCTGGAAGCCAGGGGGCTGGGTTCCAGTCCTGTGTGACCTTGGACAGGTTACTGCCCTTCTCTAGACATACCTCCTCACCTGTCAACTGAAGTATTCGAACGATACATTTGCAGTTGAATGAATCCACATCTGGCTGTCTCATAGGTCCCTCTGGCCGTCTGTTTCCTGGTATCTTCCAATGCAGACAAGGCCCATGGGATGATACTTTTCCACCAGGAGAAGGGAGACCTGATGGTTCCACAGCACTTCACAATTAGTAAAGCACCATCTCCTCATTTCATCCAAACCCCCAACAAATATGTTGAAAGGTAAAGGTGGGGTTCATAGTCCCGTCTAGGAGGAGGACACAGAAGGTCAAAGACAAAATTCGAACCCATAGCCCTGGCCTTGGATCCTGAAGCTCTTGGACAGCCTCATTTGATGAGTGAGTGAGCGAGCTCTAGCTGGAGAGGGAGGTGGCCATCCGCCACTGCAAGGTGACTCAGAGACAGAGGGCTACTGGTTGAGCAGGTGCTGGGAAGCCCAGAAGAGGCAGCAGGCACCCTGCCTGAGGGAGCGGGGTCAGGAGCTCGACTCCAGGGCTGGCAGCTTGAGGTCTGCTCAGTTTGTCGGCTGTATATTTATTTTTCTCATTTTAGGCTCTGCCACTTACCCACTCTGTGATCCATGCAAGCCATTCCACTCTAGTGACACCAGTGGTGATCTAGAGATGACACCTGTCTTATTGGCCCCCAGACTGTGTGGGGATCCAGCGAGTTGAAGGGAGAAGGAGACTCATGGTCGCGTGGACACATTAGTCACCCTTCTAGTATCTGCTCACCAATTTCTTCCTCATAGAACCCCAAATCCTCTCATTCTCCCCACCCCAGGCGTAACACTAGATCCCAATAATCTAAGTCAATCAGCCCGCGGCATCCCCTGAGAGACTGTTGTTATTGGTTGGAAACATGACTCAAGTCGTCCTATTCAAACCAAAGAAAACAGTTTACAATCCAGGAGTGGGAGAAAAGTCCTCTCCTGCACTCTGCTGCCGAACATTCACGTGGAAGCCTGTAGTCCCCATTGCCACTGGCAGCCATTTTTCAACCCTGAGGAGAGCAAGTGACAGCTGTCATGGGGCCACACTGGGAACCAGTTGAGGACAAGAGAGAAATCGAAAAGTCTGTGTTCCTGACGACACCAGGAGCTGCCGCTGGATTCGGAGCCATACACCCGGACTTGCCGTGGTGCAAGATGATACGCTTCTTTGTTGTATTTAGATGTTGGAGCCAGGGTTTTCTCTTACTTGCAGCCAAAGACATCTTCAGTGCCCCTTGTCATCATGCAGTTTTTGACGCACCGAGGGGGAACCAGGAGCCTTCCCCATGTTGGCTCACTCTTGATATTCAAGCTGAGAGGACAGTTGCGAAACCTCTGGGCACCTGGCCAGAGCTGACGACTTGTTCACGGCTTTTGGAAGCTCTGCATTCTTTCCTCTGTTTCTCGAGCCAGACAATTCCTCCCTCACAGCAATGGTCCTGGCCTGGGCCCAGGCCACCCCACTGACATTAATGCTACAAGATTGATGGGGAGGAGAGACAGAGAGCCTGGACTCTGGGGCCACAGCCCCAGATGCTCTCTCTGCTCAGCCTGGTTTTTCCCCTCCTCTCCCCCCAGGAAGACTTGGACACTTTTCAGCCTTAGGATCACAAGTTTCAGAACATAAAGGCCCTCAGAGATGACCTAGTACAACCTCCTTAGTGTACAAAAGTGGAAACTGAGGCCCAGATGTAGGCAAGAGACTTGCTCTGGATGACATGGAACTGGGGTGGAACCCAGGTGCCCTGACTCCCAGTCCAGGACTCTATCCCATACACCACAAGAAGGCCATAAATTGACATGACTTTTTCTGCTTTATCAACTGCATACCTGCTGTCTCTTGTCTCGATCCTCATTTTCCATCCCTATGGCCGCTGCTCTGATTCAGGCCTCATGGTCTCTTGCCTGGGTACTGTTCTCATTCTAACAGTCTGTCTGGATCTCATCTGCAATCCTGCCCCACAAGCAACCTGACTCTGTCATCTGCCTGCTTCACCCCCTATAGGATAAGATCAAGAATCTATGACCTGGATTAAAGGGCATCCTCATCACTGGCCACTGCACAATCTCATCTGTCAAGTAAGACCTATTTTCCTTACTACTAAGCTCAGTTGATGCCTCTTCCAGGCAGCTTTCCCAGATCCCTCCTTCTGTGAATGGCGCTATGTCTGAGTCTATCATGGAGCCCTTCTCAGGATGAGAGAGTCCGAGCCCAGCTGTCTGCTCCACTGGATTGTGAGGGCTTCCGAAGCAGAGACAATGTCCACTCAGCATCTCCTCCTGCCAACACCCTCCACCAGATGTGACTTTGCTTGTGTGCAGTTTCCTCTTGTTGATTCCAGGTTATGTGCCCTGGGAAGGCAGGGAGCACAGGGCAAATGACAGGAGAGTCTGATTCTGCATCCTGAGTGGGCTCCGGTCTGCCCAGCTCGGCCCATCTGCTGATGTGATTTGGCTGCACGTGTCTCTACTCAAGATCACAGCCACTGAGAATCAGGCCAAGGGCTCTGAGAAGTTACAGGGGCAAAGCTTAACAAGTCTCTGAGCGCAGCCAAGAAAAGCCCTGAAGATGGAATTCAGTGCTGGGATTCTAGGAGCTCCACTTCCAGGAATCAGTCCTAAAGGGGAAAAATCCAGAATGTGAACAAAGATGAACCCAGTAGAATTTATTTATAATAGCAAAAATCTGGAAACAATCTAGAAGTCCAGCAGTAACAGAAAGGTTTAAATACATTAATGTGTATTCAGAGAGTGAAATATCGTGCAGCCATTAAAATTATGTTTGTAAAGAGTTGTCATTACCATGGAAAAGAATGGAGTGAAAAAAACCAGAAAGCAAAACCACATGTGTAGTGCGATCATAACTGAAAAAGTGCACAGAGACTGAGAGGAAATGCTAAAAGTGGTTGACTTGGGATAGAAGGTTTAAAATTTTTTCTAGGTTTATACTTTCCTGTGCTTTCCACACTTTCGACTACAAACTTCTATTCATTCTATAGTCAGAAAAAGTCTACTATAAACTTGTTCATTTTACAGTTCAAAAACATTCATTAGGCAAGGGGGGGACAAAGGAGACAATTCTAGTTCCAACTCTGGTGATAACTGGACACACGGTCTTGGGCAAGTCAATCACCCTCTTCCAGACTCGATTTCCTCATTTCTTTGTTCATTTGCTCCTTCTTTCATTCTGGAAATCTCTCTAAGGACCTCATCTGTGCCTTTTGGGGACTATGGACCCAAAGTGAATCAGAATCTAAACAAATGAAAAGATGTTCATAACCAGAGGAAAACTAATTAAAACTAAGCCACGATACTATATCTCATTTATCAGATTGGCAGAAACCCTAAAATTTGACGAAATACTCTGTTGGCAAGACTGAGAAAACAGGCCTTCTTGTATATAGTCTGGTGGGAATACAAAACGGTCCAAGCCCTATATGGAGAGGAATTTGGCAATTCCTAGCAAAATTACATATGTATTTACCCTTTGACCCAGCAATCCCATTTCTAGGAGTTCATCCCAAAGATATACTGGCAAAAATGAGACAAGATGTAAGCACAAAGCTATGCATAGAAGCACCATTTGTAATAGCAAAAAAACTAGAAACCACTCAAACGTCCATAAACAGGGATTAGTCGATCACACAAGGATGACTTTGCAGTTAAAAAGGGAAGGAGGAGAATCTTTAGATGATGTGATGACATCATCTCCAGGGTACAATGTTAAGTGAAAAGGGAAAGTGAAATAGAATATATATAGTACACTATCATTTATTAAAGAAAGGGAAGAGAATGCGTATTTCCTTTCATTTCAAAAAATTCGTTAAAATCTAAAAATAGAAGTTTTAAATTGTTATCTGTTGGAGAGAGGAAGTAGTACGAAAGGAATGGGGGTAGAAGCTAGACATCTCTGACTATACCTCATCTTGTAGATTAACTTTAGAACCAGGTAAATACTTTAAATAAAAACAAAACAAAGTTACATAAAAATAAAACAAATTTAAATCAAAATAAAAGTCAGAAGCAATCCCAAAAAATCAAAAGAAAAATGAAATAAATGAATCTGTGTGTTGAGTTAATGATTTCACCATGCAGAACTGAATTATTTCAAGCGATTTAGAAACCTGGTGACTTGACTGCACATCACTAGTAGCATGTATATTCTATAGACAAAAAAAAAAAAACTGCAAAGAAATTGTAAAGCGTTTCAGTTATCATATTTTTAGAATACTACTAATATTGTTATTCTGAGGTTTAGAGAAAGTAGGAGAAAACATATCAGTTTTCATGTTAACATTGTCAGGAAATAAGATTTTTAGCATTAGTAAAAAGAGATACAAATATAAAATAAAAGAACTTAAGTAAAATTCTATAGTCTTAGGTTTTATTAAAAATATCAATATGAACTCTTGATGTATATTTGCTTCAGAAAAAAAGTGTTTACCAGTTTTGTGCACTGTAAAGGCATAGATGCAACAATCAACAGAATAGCACTGAGCACTCCTAACATCCAGATATGTGGTCTCTAAATACAACTTTTCGCTACAAGAAGTAGGCTTTTTTGGAAAAATAGCTGATTCCAGTTCTGGGCAGAAAATGTACAAGATAAACCTAGACATCTGCTCACAATAGAAAGCCAGGAAACTTAAACACTGCTCAGGTCAGGTCAAAGGACTCAGGAGCCAATGAAAGAGATTTCCATTGGCCACAGACAGGACACCTTGACAACTGTGATGGTTTGAAACATATCAAATGCATTAAAAATTATGAGATAATAACGATCCAAAAAACCAAAACCAACCAACCACCACCAACAACAATAGCAAAAAACCTTGTTGGTAACTTTTGGAGAATGTTAGGGAATCAGCTCATTATTCTGAAAACTGGTGAATAAGGTACAAGCATCAAGCATTTATCCTGCCTGTCCTAAATAGATTGTACCTAGAGAAACCAGAGTTGATGAGCAAAGTTTCTCTCTATTGAGGTATTTCAGCTAATAAATGAAGAAGGAATGATAAAATTAACATATTATTGTTTTTGCAAATCTCCAACAAAATAATGGCTCTAGGCAATGATCTTCAAAGGCTTCTAAAAGAGCAAAAATCAGACAACTCAAAATCATGTGCCTTTGAGGAAAGTACACACACCTCCTACAAACTATTCTTGCCAAAACTTTGAATCTGAATTTAATCAAGCCTTTAGATCTAACTATCGATTTCTAGAAAAGACTGGGAACTGAAGACTATTTTAAACAACTCTATGGGGGATGCAGTAGGAGAAGCCCAGAGTGTGGAGCACTGCAGAGTACAAATAACCTGGTTTATTCAACAAAGACGTGGGAGAAAAATGAAGAGAAGGGGGAGAAACCTGTAGATTGAAAGAGAAGTAAGAGACTCAATAACCAAATGAAATGTATAACCCTTGTCTGGATCCTGATTTTGAACAAACTAACTTTAAAAGACCGTCTAGGAGACAATTTGGGCAATTTCAACACTACTGAATAATTGATGATAATAAAAAATATAATTAAAATATACATATGATAATGGTATTCTGGTCACGCCTTTATCTTTTAGAAATAAATACAACAGTATTCATGAATAAAATAATTTGATGTTTTTCGAGTTGTTCCAAATAATCCAGCAGGGGAGCATGAAACAAGAGCAGCCTTGAGTTGCTGAGGGTTGAAGCTGGGTGAGGAGTATGCTGGGTTCTTTTTACTATCCTGTTTTAGTGTATGCTTGAAATTTTCAGCACTAGAATGTCTTTGCTGCTGTCAAGGAGGTGGGGAGTAGGACTTAGACATATCAACCAAAGAGATCACTTCCCTCCAAGGCAGTGGTGGGGCAGACCCAGAGTGCTGTGCCTTCCTTGGGAGTGAATTTAGGCAAGAATGTGCATGTAAAGGGAGGAGTTCCCAGCAGAGGGAAGAGCAAGTGCAAGAAGATTCCATATCTGGGAATGGCAAGCAATCTCTGCATTGAGGGAGGGAAGGGGCAAATCAGAAGAAGAAGGGGAGTATCTTGGAAGCCTTCCAATGCCCAGCCAGGAACCCCACGAAGAGTTTAAACTGAGGAGTGATATTGTGGGCTCTGTGTTTTAGCATTGTCACTCAGGCAGCTGCACAGATTGGAGAAAGAAGCCTGGATAGGTGTGGGAGACCTGACCAGAAGCTGGGCAAGGGTCCTAGAGAGGCCCAAGCTGGGGTGTGTGGGGATAGACTGGAGAAGATGGGTAGCTGCAGTGAAGAGGTACTGGTGGGGGAGGAGTCCACTCCAGGCCAGAATCTGGACAGCTTGGAGGATGCTGGTGCCATTATTAAGGTATGTCTGGGGAGCAGGTTAGGCCCCTTCATCTAGAGCCTTGGCTGGGAGGCAGGGGCCTGGGATCTGGCCCTCGCTCTGCTGTCTGGCTATGGACCCCAGGGCATGTCTTTGCCCATTTCTGGCCTATGTGTTCCATTTCTGAAGCAAGGAGTAGGAACTTCAGATCAAAATTTCCCCAGATCCACTGCTGGACGGATTTGCGCTCAGCCCTTGCACGCATCCTTCAGCAAGGAGGTCACAAGTTCTCGTCTGGCCTCTCTGAAAATCCAGTTGTGTGATGTCAATGGCATTTCCCTTCAGAAAAAGGAAATGAGGTTAGCGAGCGTGTTACCAGGAAAGGAAAGTTAGCTGGGCCCCACCCTCTGTAGCCCCGTGCTCCCCCATCAGAGCATGCTAGGCCCCTCTGCCTGGGGCTGGGGGCATGACCCAGAAATGTCACGGTTCAGACAGAGGCACCAACACAAAATGGGTGAGTGTTGACTGTTACAACTTTGACTTCTGAGCAGGGCTGCCCCCACCTCCCCTAACAGAGTCAGCACCATCTCTGGTGCCCATGACCCAGACCCTGGCCACACTGGAAGACTGAGGTCAGAGGAAGCTCCAAAGGATTACGTTTAGGGTCAGTAAAGCCCTGAAAATAAGCTATTTGTGTGTGAGGAGTCTGAGGTCCAGAGAGAAGATGGGACATGGCCAAGATCACAGAGGAGAACCTCAGATACTGGTCACATGCACCTGGAGGTCAGTATTCCTGAAAACCTGTCATGTTGCAGGGTTCCCAGAATGCCCTGCTCCTAGTAGCTATCCCCAGAAAGTCCTTCTCCAGTTACAAATATTAAGTGCCTTTATTAAACTAAACCACCCGACCTTTAGCTTTAGACCATCTGAACATTTCCTTAAAATGCTGTTATGAAGACAAAATGAGAACTGATTCTAATCCATTCAATAAAATTGCTATATACTTTTGAACTGAAAGAAAAAATTAACAGTAAATTAATCAATTTGGTGTGCTCAGCATATCAATCATTTGAATGATTGATCGCTTGGCAAATTGGCTATCAAATGAATACATTTTTAGAGACTTGAGCAAGAGCCTCCCACTGATCCCGTCCTTCACCCCTCTTCCCGAATGTGAGCTCTGCTGGCAGAACCCGGGTCCAGCTGCTCTCTCTGCCCCTAACCCCAAACCCAGCACCTGGCACACAGTGGGGTCGGGTAATTGCTTAGTAAACTGATGTTAGACCTGAATGTCCTAAAGGGTTGGAAGAGCTAATAGGAGGTGTGTTAGCAATGGTGGCCTTGGTCACCCCAGACATAGTGAGGTAACAGGGTGGAAAAAAACCCCTTACCTTTGTTCTTATTGCAAAAGTCAACTTGGGTCATACTTTCCACTGTGCCCCCTGCAGGGAGGGCGTCTGGTTCGCCCTCCCACACACCCAGGGGCTGAGGGTTTTCAGGTGAAGCGGAACTAGGTGTTTGTGCCTCTGCACCTTTGCAGGATTGCTCAGCAACAACGGAGCCAGAAAAGGCAGTGTGTACTCATGATGTGTGCATGCACATGCAAGGGTGTGTGTGTGTGTGTGTGAACATGCAGGTGTGTGCACATATGTTTGCACATGCATGTGTAGACAGCTGTGATGTGTGGCTTTGTTATGAATATGCAGATGCTTATCTATCTGTGTTTATTGCTATTATGCATGAAAATGTATAAATGAAGTATATATGCGTATCCGTGTTTGTATGGGTGTGTGTATTTGTGTGAACATCCAATTGTGTATAGCCTTTCACCATGCAAGTATATTGAGTATATGTACCTGTTTATCCATGGAAGTGTATATGATTAGGTATTTTTGCAAAAATACATGTTATACATTTTTGTTAATTCGTATGAATGTATGGAATACTGTACATGATGGTGAAAAGTGTGTGTGCTTTGTAGGTGCACCTTAATGTAGGACTATGGATAAGCATGAGATGTATGTATGGGTGCCTGTGGAAATTAGTGTTTTGTGTGTGTCTGTGTGAAGACGTGTGTGGAGATCTACAAATGTGTATGTATAGGTGACTCTGTATTTGAAATATGCACGTGTCCATATGTGATATATGCAGTGTGGATGATGCATATGGTTGCAGGTATGCACACACACAAATATGTCCTTCTCGCCCTTTTCTTCCTTTTCCTCTTGGGGAATTACAGAGCTTCTGAGTTCAAACCATGGCTAGTGGCTCTTCCAGGAATATGGTTTCCTGGACCTGAAAAGTGAGAACATTAGAGGTCCCAGGTGAGTGAGGAAGGAGGGTGGGCCTAGGCTTGGGCTCCTCTGAGAACTATGCGGAGGCTGCGGACCAGGCTGGTGAAGGGATTGGGGCACCAGGGGCCTCATACTCCACTGTGTGCCCTGAGGAATGTCACTGTCATCCCCAGTCTGCAGTCCACCCATCAGTAGCTTTCAAAGCCTTATAACTTTTTTTGTAGCAGAGCCAAAATAAAATTTTATAAGTTTTCTTTCCATAGGAAGCCGACAAGTAAGTGGGAAGTGCTGTGGCTGAAGGCTGGAGCTGGGGAGAGGTCTCGATGGCACATAGTTCTAAGCTCCGAGCCTAGGTTGTCCCTGGGCCTGTTGAGTTTGCGTTCTAGTTTATAGTTTAAAAAAAAACATAACCACATCCATAATCTCCATAATTTCAGCTAATCCTCGTGAACTTCTTCCGGGCTGCTTGGAGAGGCTGAGAGCAGCGTGGAGAAAAGGACCAGCCCGGGTTCACTCCTGCCCCCTCTTCTATATGAGCACCTTCTGCCCCCTCAGCCTCCGTCGTAGTGAGCGTCATATGAGATCACGTGAGTTGACACCAAGAGATGTTTCATTTGCACCTAGCACATGATAAGCAGCCCCAAAATGTAGGATATTGTTCTTACGATTATCCCCATTTTAAAGATGAGGAAACAGACCTGGAGAGGCTTTCTGACTTTGTCTGAAGTCAATATGGAGATGCTGGAAAGAACTGAGGCCCATCTTGAACTCGGGTGTCCACCCTCTGTCATTGGAAATATTTTCTTGTTCTTCCGGGCTTGGCCAGGCCATGGTAAACCCCACATGTGGTTCTGTGGTTGCCCACACAGGCCTAAAAATAGCCAGTAGGAACCTAGGGGCTCCCCCTTGGTGAGTAGCAAAAGGCCCATGGACCTGCTCTGCCCCACAGATGAGCAGATCCTGTCTAGGGAGGGCTGGGTGGTCTGGGTACCATGTGTGATGGGTTAGAGGCTGTGCCAAGCTTATAACAGAGATTATTTTATTTCATTGGTTTGTTTTTTAAAGTCTGTGATATCACATTGGATAAATATGAAAATTAAGCATTACAGAGATAAAGTGAGCTGCCCAAGATCAAGGAGCTTTAGTGAGAACCCAGGTTGTTCTGATCCAAGGCCCATGTTCTTAATCCCTCACTCTATTACCCCTTCCTTATCTTGAGCCTGGGGACAGCTGGTGCAGGGGCAAGAGTAGAACCTTTGGAGCCACACGAACCTGGCTTCAGATTCCAACCTCATTGATGACTCCATGTAGCCTTGGCCCTCACCTCTCTCAGCCTCGGTTTCCTCACCCACAAAATGGGGGCCACATGGCCCTTTTTATAAGATCATGGTGGGGACTGAATGAAATAAAGCATGGAAGTGCCCGGGGTAGGGCCTGGAATGCACTAAGTGCTCAGTAAATGGCCATTCGCTGTCTCTCTGCCTCCCACCACTTAGGACCGTGATTCCAAAGTGGAGATGAGAGGGACCGTGTTGGTTGAGCGTCTGAAAGTGCCTTGCCAGGCCAGGGAAGCGAGAGTACTGATGAGAGGTCAGGAGAGGAGGTCCCTGTAGCAGGGCATGTTTTCCAAAAATGGCCTCAGGACTCTTTTCAGGTCCACATACTAGAAACTTGTCATTCTCCATCAAGAGATGGAGTCTATTGCTCATTCCCTTGAAATTGGACAGAGTTTCGTGACTGCCTTAATGTGGCAGGAGTGACACTACATAACTTCCCGGGCTAAACCTACAATGGAGGTACAGCTTCCACCTGTCTGTTTATCTCTCTCTGTTCCTCTCCCCCTCCTCTGACCTCTCCCCAGCCCCCAGCCTCTCTCTACTTCTCTGCAAATAGCAATCATATTGTGAGAAAGCCCATGCTACATGGAGAGGACACTATAAGAGCTCTGGCCAACAGCTGCAGTTAATGGGCAATGGCCGCTTCAACTGCTGGACAAATGCATGAATGATTCTTCAAATGATCCAGCTCCCAGACTGCAAACCATCCCAGGTAATGTCAAGTGGAGCAGAGATGAGCTATTCCCTCTGAGCCCAGCCCAAATGCAGATTTGAGAATAAAATAAATGTCATTGTTTCAAACAGTAAGGTTTGGGTACACAACACTAGGTAACAGGAGCAGCCCTCCTCCTTCCCCTGCAGCCCTCTGAGTCACCCCAGCCAGGTATAGATAGGTAAGCTCCTCACTGTGTCCTACTCCCACTCCCGCAGGCAGAACGTGGAGTCAGTCCTCCGCCCACCGCTGAGCCCTCCGAGATGCACAGCCCTTTCTCAAAGCCCAGCTGTGTCCCTTCCAGTCGTGTACCCTTGGGCAGGTTGCCAACCCTCTCTTCATGCTCAGTTTCCTTCTGATAGTAATTCTCAGGAGTCTGGGGATTAATTAAATAAAGCACCTGGCACATAGTGAGTGCACCCAAGATTGATGCAGAAATGTGAGGCTGGGGAGAAAGGAGGAGGTCAAAGATGTGGCCCCAGCCTCTGTCTTAGTCAAAGGAGAGAAGAGGTCTGGGTTTCAGGGAGCTTGGGAAGCGATGGGTTCTGGTGGGCACTGGGTGTGGGAAGCCCGGCTCTGTGCAGGCTGGATGGGTCTCCAGGCTGCCCCCAGGTTCCTCCCAAATTGACAGAGATATGGGAGGAAGGGGAGAGGGACTGGGCAGGCCCTGACAGGATCCAGTCAAGGGTGAATGGGTGGGGGAGTGGAAGGCACAGCAGGCAGCTGCTGGAGGTGGGGGAGGGGGAAACCGCAGCAGAGCCAGGTGGGCTCAGCTACACCTGAGTGTCAGGCTCTGAGGCTTCTCGGAAACCAAGGCCTCCCTCTCTGCCCCAGACAGGGCCAGCCCAGCCCTATCTAGGGAGATAAAGTCACTGTGGAGGCTCCCAGACCAGAGACAACCTTATCAACTGCTGTTGTCTGGGGTACTTGGGAATGTAAACGTGCCTGATGCACCAGCCACAGGATGACATAAAGCAGATGCGCAGGAGGATGGCCCCCTCTCTCCATCCCCTCCCCCATCCTCCCTGCAGCGCTGCAAGTGGGTGAGGTGGGACATCAGCTTCACACAGAGCAGAAGGTGAGTCCACCAGCCTCAGTGTCCTCCACTATAACACCCGGATGTGTTCTTTTCCCTTCAAGTCACACTCAGATTTGGAGGGGCCTCAAGGAGCCATCTCTGTTAACATATTGGCCAGTATGCCCCCATGTAAGTACAGCATGATGCTGAGGGAGAACAGAGAAGCAGGGCACCCAAGTTGACGTGCCCATGTGACCTGGAACAAGCTCCTTCACACAGCCAATGGCCTCTCCTTGCTCCCACAGAGGTGCACTGAAACCCCTGCTGGGCCAGGCACAGAGCTGGGTCCTGGGGTAAAGTGAAACCCTGAAAACACAGCCCCCTGGGTGAGATGGACCAACAGGTAATAATCATAACAACATCAGGCAGAGGGAGTAGTGAAAGGACATAGGGTTTCGAGTCAGACGAATGGAGTTTAAATCCTGGCTCTGCTCCAATCTGTTGGAGTGATGCTCAGTGGTGCCTGCCCATCTCCAGGCCTCATTCCCCTGTCTGTAAAATGAAGTGTGGCGTAAATGATCTTTTAGGGCCTCGAGTTCCACGGACATTCCAGACTCTGGACATGAGTAACTGATCGCGCCAGCAGAGATGCAAGCAAAGGGCCTGGGTGGCTGTGACAGGGAGATGCCGCCAACCGTGGGCTTTCCTCTTTCTCCTCCTTCTCTGTCTTCCTTCCACACTTCGCCCTGATCCCAAGATCTGGTCCCTGGGCTGAGAGGCTCTCAGGCTGGGCAGAGGATTGTATGCTCCGTGTCACAGGGGCTCAGGTCAAGCTCTGTACCAAGTATAGTGGGAGAGGGGCATAGAGTGAGGGAGGAGTCAAGACCACTCTGTGGGGACATCTTTGGGGGATATGATCCTTGAAGAATGGGTCGGTATTTGCCAGGCAGACCAAAAGGAAAAGAAAAGAGCCCTGGGCAGAGGGGCTAGGAGGTAGGAGCCCGTAAATCTGTCTCCTGTGGAGGTGGCTGGAACATGGGGCTCGCAAGGTCCGCCGGAACCAGTGGAATATGAAGAAGGCCCTTGAAGAGCAGGCTAAGGAGCTTGGGCTTTTCTTCGAGGGTGCTAGGGAGCCATGGAAGGGTTTGAGGAGAGGAGGGGTGTGATCAAAACTGTGTGTCCAAAGGTGTCTCTGGCTACTGTGGGAAGGTTCGGCTGGAGCAGGTGATGGATGGGAGGCCAGGAGGCCACAGGGGATGCAAATCTGGAGAGGTGAGGGAGGAGGATACCTGGATGCAGTCAAAGGCAGTTGGGCAGGGATGGTCTGTTTCAGAGACGAAGGGACAGC
>NW_006494614.1:47695198-47700743 GCF_000325575.1 Pteropus alecto | reverse complement strand
AGGCCGGTGACCTCAGGGGTCAAGCTGGCTTGGGCACAGCAAGATGGATGACGGTGTCCATCCTGACAGAGACTAGAGGGAGAGGAATGGTACTGGGGCCCAGTAACAAGTTCTGTTTGGGACACAGAAAGCACGGTTATATGGTGCCAGATCCTGGGCTCAGCCCTGACCCTAGGAACACAGCCTCCAGGTATCAAAGGGAGAGGTGTCGGGGGTGGGGATGGGAGGACAGGGTGAAAAAGCCCTTTACAGGGAAGTGCATGGTAGGGTGACCAGGACAAGGAATGGGAATTAGGAAGATGCCGAGGCACCCTTCTGCATTTCTGAGGAGGAGGCCTCAGGGCCGGGACGGCAGCGACATCGTGGGCAGCATGGGTCACCTGGCCCACCTCTGTCTGCAGGCTGGCCTGTCCTTATAACCGAGGCTGATTTGAGCTTTATGGACTTCTGTTCTGTGTGTGCAGTGTCGGAGTTGGACCGGAAGACCTTCAAGCCCCTTTTCTTTCTGACTTTTCCCAGATTCTTGATTTTCCTCTGTCGCTTATCGACCATGAGGCCTTATATTGGGCTTCCCCTACTCTGGGCCTCAGCTGCATCTACAAATCCAGGGCCTGTATGAGACTGGAATGATCTCTAAGGTTGCACAGAAGGCCTCAGTGTTTGTTCAAAGAGCAAGCGAACAGATTCCAGCTGCCGAGGCCTCAGACTTTGCTCCTCTCTAAGGAATCCTCTCTCGGCCCTGCCTTGCCGAGCAGTCGGCCTGCCTCCCTGCCCCGGATTAGTCAGCTCCAAGGCTATAGACACAGCCTGTCTGCCCCAGTCTCCCACTCCCGACCCCCGAGTGCCCTGGGGCTGGGGAGGAGTGGCCTGCAGGCCCGAGGCTTTCCCTCCAATCTCAGGATTAGAGCCAGCTCTTCGGTAAAACCCTATCATCCTCAGAGCAGGGGTGCAGTGGCTCTCAGCCGACCCTGGAATTCAGAAAGAAGCCAGCTGTTTAAAAACACATGACCTTTGTCTGTGTTTTTAAACTTTCCTTATAAAGTGCTGGGCGCCATTGCATGGCCATTCCCACCACTGCATGGCCCTGTGAGGAAGGTAGAACAGGGAGAGCCGTTACTGTACAGATGCAGAAATTGGGTCTCTGAGAGAGGGGAAATCACTAGCCCAGAGTCGCACAGCAAAAGTGACAAAGCTGGGACTTACACCTTGGCTCTGCTGCAAAGCCTGTCCTTCAGAGAGACTTCTAACCCTGACGATTCACGCAGTTCCTCCAAGACTTTGCTCCAGGCTTCCCCCACGTGGATGAGCGGGGAAGCCATCACCTGCATTAGGTGAGAGCCTCGCTCTGCTATGCCTCCATGTGCACTTGAGACCCTGCCACAGACCTTAAGGCCCTGGGTGGCCTGGTCCCGCGGGCCCTCCAGCCTCTTCTCTCCCTTCTTCCTCCATTACTCTGTGAGCTCCTGCCACACCATCGTCTTTATTTTCTTAAGCGTGCCCGGCTCCCAGCCACAGGGCCCTGGCCTGGCAGTTTCCTTAGCTTAGAACGCGTACCCCAAGCTGCGGCGCCTCCCACGTTCATCGTTAACGCCTCTTCCTCCTTTTGTCTTTTTAGAATAACACCCTTATTAAGATATAATTCATTTGTCATATAATTCGCCTGCTTAAAGTATACGATTCAATGATTTTGAGTATATTCACAGATTTGGGTAACTATCCCCACAACCAATTTGAGAACATTTGCATCACCCTCCCAAAACCTTGGACTCACATGCAGTCACTGCCCCCACCCCACAATCTGGCAACCACTAATCTAATTTCTGTCTCTATGGATTTGGCTATCCTGGACATTTTATATAAACAGAATCATACAACGCGTGATCTTTTGTGACTGGCATCTTTTACTTAGCGTAATGTTTTCAAGGTCCATCCAAGTTGCAGCATCTATATATACATATGTACTTGATTTCTTTTTACCGCTTAACAATATTCCGTTGCATGGATGACACCGCATCTTATTTATCCATTCGTCGGTTGATGGACATTTAGGTTGTGTTCGCACTTTAGCTGGTGTGAATAACGCTCCTATGACCATTCATGGACAAATTTTTTTATGGACATACGTTTTCATTTCTCTTGCATATATTCCTAGGAGTGGCATTGCTGGATCACACGGTAACTCTATGTTTAACCTTTTGAGGAACTGCCAGACTATTTTCCACAGAGAATGCAACATTTTCCATTGCAGCTAGCAGTGTTTTAGAGTTCCAATTTCGCTACATCCTCATCAATGCTTTTTATTATCTGTGTTTTTTAATAGCCATTTTAGTGAGTATGAAGTGGTATCTCATTGTGGCTTTGAGTTGCATTTCTCTGATGGTTCAAATGTCAGAGCATCTTTTCATGGGCTGATTGGCCTTTTTCACCCTGCCCTGAGCTGGTAGTCATGACCCCACCCTCACTCTTTCATGGACTTACTGGCTATCCAGTTGTCCCAGCACCATTTGTTGAAAAGACTATTCTTTCTCTCATAGTGTAGCCTCAGCACCAGTCAAAAATTGATTGCCTGTAAATGCCATCCTTCCATCTTAACTCATGCATCACTTCCTCAGGGAAGCCTTTGCTGACACCCCTCCCCACCCAATTTCAGCTTTGCCAGGTTCCCCGGTATATATATAAAACATATAGACAGCAATGTAAGTTATAAACTGTATTTATCTGTATGATATAGCAGTCATGAGCACACACTCTGGAACCAGAAAACTGAGGTGCAAACCCCAGTTCTGCCACTTCCTAGCTGCCTGGCACATTGTTTCACTTCTCCGTACCCTCGATTTCCTCATCTGTAAATAGGGGATTTACTTACCTCATGGGGTTGTCATGAGAGTGGATAATATGTGTCAAGTACATGGCAGGGGTAATAAGGTTGAATATATGAGTCCGTATTAATCATTTTTATCTCCTTAGACTTTAAACTCTACGAGGACAGGAATCCTGTGTATTTTGGCTTCCACGGAATCCGCATGGCAGCATCATGCTCGGCACAGGGAGAGCATTCAATAGTTGCTTGTTGGATTAATCAGTGAATGAAGGCATGCATACATGAATGAATGAGCCTGGCAGACAGGGCGCTAATCCCGACCTCGTACCTTCTGGCTGTGTGACTTCTCCAGAACTCTAAAGCCAGACCACTGGATACACGAGTGGTTTACTCTCTCTCTATTTGGATGCAGAACTCTCCCTTTCCTTGAAATAAGAGGAACCCAAGAGATAAGACAGATAAAGGGAGCTGCTGTGAGAAAAGCCAGGGTGGGTCCCAGAGCCCCCTGCTCCTGGGCACCCCCAAGTTCCCCCAGAGCCTGCCGGACACAGTGTGAAAATCACCAGCTGGGATGGGATCCTACAAGCTCCCCCAGCTCCTCCGAGGAGCCAGTGATTCAGAGGCAGCTGACGTCTGAGGCTCTTAATTCAGCCCAAATGCTGGAGGTCTGTGCCTTGCGGCATGGGGGAGGGGACGAGGAACATTCCAAAGGGGAAAGCTCTTTCTTCCTTTTACCCACGGGAAGAACGAGGAATGAGATGCACCCTGAAGTTGCCTAAGCACAGATGAGCATGTCCTCGCTCTCATGCCCTCCTTCCCTCCCTCCTCTGCTTCCTGACCCTGACCTGGAATGGCCTGTCCTTCTAAGTCAAGCTTCCTCCTGCCTGCCCCTCCACCCTGATCTCAGACCCAGCTCACTTCCGTGGAGGCCCACTATGCTCCTTCCCAAGTCCCCTCCATGCCCTATTCACCTGGGAGACAATCCCTCAGACGCTTAGAGGTGAGTGACTCATCCAAGGGTCATGGCAACAGTAAACAAGCAGCAGAGCGAAGACTCGAACCCCAGGCTCTTGACTTCAAGTCCAGACTCTCTCTTCAATAACTGCCTCTAATACACTGATGGGACACCGCCTTCCATATGACCACAGGGGCAGGCCCAGACCAGCAGTCACTGAGGGTCAGCCAAGCTCTGTGGCCTTTGGGAGGAGGGAAAGCCCTGAGCGAGGCCACCCAAGGTAAGTCCCTTGGCAAGAGAACTAATATGTCCCCTGGCAGAGGTCCTTGGCCACAGTGGGAGGGTCTGCCCTGGGGAAGGAGGGCAAGGGAGGTCCCCACTTGGCAGGTTATGAACATAAACTTTGGGGCCAGGCAGATCTGTCCGGTTACCACCAACTTCTTTGAGCCCCAGTGTCCCCCCGCCTCATGACTTAAGGACATTAATACCCACATAGCTGGGTTGTCGTGGAGGTGAAATGAAGCAAAGACCTTATTCCTCTTAGTCTGGCATGAATGTAGTTGTAATCACTGCCCTTAGTGCTGGGGAAGCTGTTGACTGCGCCCCACAGGAGTTGCTGAGTGTTCCTCTGAGGAGGCAGATCCAGGCTTATCAAGGAGACAACTGACTTAATATCCTTGCCAGTGCCAGAGTTCATTGAGACTGTTCTGTTCCAGGAACATTTCCATCAGAAAAATAAAGAGGTTTATAGTGCTAGTAGCTTGGAGGAAAGAACTTGGGGAAGTCACTGGTTAATTGGAGAGTCACTTTGGGTTCATTTGTAATTGCTTTAAGGACATGACCTTCATCTGTCTAGTGAAAGGAAAGAACTTGGGGAAGTCACTGGTTAATTGGAGTCACTTTGGGTTCATTTGTAATTGCTTTAAGCTCGGATTTCCTTCAGGACATGACCTTCATCTGTCTAGTGAGGACAAAAAGAGTATAGACATAGGGATGTGCATGAGGAGTGGGGGTGTGGGGGCTGCTGTGTCACTTTGCTTTGAATCCCAGCTCAGCAAATTATCTAGAGCAAGTGACTTGACCTTGCTGAGCCTCAGCCTCCTCATCTGTAAAACAGAGGAAGGTGAGCTGCTGCATGTGAAGGGCCCCGCCTTTGGGGCCTTGAAAGTGATGCCTACAAGGTGCTGAGGAAAAGGTCCCTAACAGGCAGGGGAACCTGGGAGCACTTCCTGGAGACAGTGGCTTCTCTGCCTCAAAGAGCAGAGAAGGCAGTCCAAGTAGAGGGAACAGCTTGAACAAAAATATGGCAGTAGGAAGCCACAGGGCCCACAAAGATGGGGCGTTGAGAGTCACGGAGCGGGGACCAGAAAGAAGGTGGATAGGGATATGAGGATGCTCCAGGGAGCGCAGGTGACCGGCTGCAAGTCGCCCACAAGGGCAGGATTCTAAGTGGGGCCTGTTTGCCTTTCCCAGTGCTCCAGACTGCTTCTGGAAGGGCTCCTGGATCTATTCTCAGAGCTCCCAAGGGATGGGGAAGGCTGAGTGATTCAAGTCTGCCGTGTTGTTGACACAGCTTCCTGACGGCCTATTGCGGGTCAGGTTTCGGGAGGGCGTGGCCTTCCACCCAGCACTCTCACAGCCCCTCAACCCACCAGAGGGTCAAGGGAAGTGAGGTCTGACCCACGCCTGAATTATTCATCCGACAGCCCCAAAAAAGCCAAAAGGCGACGCCCACGTTAATAATAAAAATAACAATTCCTTAAACGTGA
>NW_006494614.1:47691490-47694407 GCF_000325575.1 Pteropus alecto | reverse complement strand
GCTGGACCCAGCTTTCCCCTTTGACTAGCTGCTTCTCCCCTGGCCAGGCACCAGGGCCAGGCCAGACAATGGTTAGTCCTTGGACCACTCCCAGCCATGTCCAGATTTGGCCTGCAGGCCTTCCAGAGCCAGAGGACACCTTCCTGCATGGCTCTGACTAACAAGCCCCCAGCTCTGTGTAGCATCACAACAGAGCCTGTTGCCAGGGCGACCTCCAGACCCAGTGGTCTGGGACTTGGGACTTTGACCCCCGCGTCCCACTGGCCGCTAGCACAAGCACTTATGAAACAGCCCTCCCTGGTTGGGGGCAGCAGGGGGTAGGGTGGGGATGCAGGGGCGGGGTGCTGTGTGAGAGAATAAGGCAGGAGGCCTGCCTGGGACTTTGGGGCTGCTCAGCTGGGGTGGAGGGTGGGGGGTGGAGAGCAGAGAGTAAGTGAGTCCTTGGCTTCTCTCTCTCTTCCTGGTCCACATGGACCAGGGTCCCAGGCAGCAGCATGGGTACCTCCTGACCTCTCAGCCGGCTCATCCCATCCATCGCCACAGCCTGTGCTTTGCCTTCTCCAAAACCTCTGGCTTTCTTCCCTCCCCAGTCCTCCCTGTCCTCAGCCCCAGGATCAGCTCAGGCTCCCTCCTGAACCCAGTCTGGATCACAGCCCACCTTTCCCTCTAGAAACTCCGGGCCTCCAGTTTCCAAAGTGGCCTCAAATGGATCCAGTCCCTCCCTCTGGAGGCTCTCCCCAGCTTTCCCACCACTCTCAGCCACGAGTGAGTCTCACCCTCCCACCAGTAAAAGCAAAGTTCGTGCAGTCTACCCAATATATGAATTTCTTTATTTATAAATTGTATATATATGCCATCATACAAATATTTTGGATAAATTATAAAATATATACCAAAAATAGAAATGAAAAAAGAATGAAAGAGTAAATAAACAGTATGATTTTTAAAGTTTTGTTTTCAATTTATTTAATGGTCTAAAAAAGTTTCTTGCTCTGACCAAATATATTATTACTAAAAATTGTGATCAAGTATGCTTCATTTTTTTAGTAAAACCTTGGTTTAATGACGTGGTACACTTATTTGAGAACCTGGTACTAAATTCCAGTTTTCTTCTCACTTGATTTAATGCCTGTTGTAGCTGAAAAATACACCTCACAAAGAGCCAAAGCGCCGCATGGAAGAAGTGTGTTCCTGGCTCCACTTTCTAAATCACACGGGGCGATTTTCAATTTTGTACAGAGTTTTTGTTAAAATTCGGTCTAATTGATGTCAATCAGTTGTTACTGGAAACTAATCAGAAAGTGTTATTTTAAAAATGATTTGACAGATGAGTTTAAAACCCACTGAAACTTTAGAGTCCTGTGCAGCATAATGATGCTTCAGTCAGTGATGGACCACACAGAGCAGTGGTCCCATAAGATTATACCAGAGCCAAAAAATTTCTACCACCTAGAGGCATAGTAGCCACCATAATGTCGTTTTGCAACGTGTCACTCACATGTTTGTGGTGATGTTGGTGTAAACAAACCTACTCCGCTGCCAGTCGTATAAAGGGATAGCATGTACAATTATGTACAGTACATAATACTTGATAATGATGATAAACGGTAATGTTATTGGCGTATGTATTTACTATACTATTTATCATCATTTTAGAGTGTACTCTTTCTAGTTATATAAAAAGAATTTTTGCTGAAGAACAGTATGCCGTCTTATACCAGCAGCAGCCTCATATACTTTGTGTTCACCGCATTTCTCAATTGCATTATTTGCTCTTGTGCTTGATTTAATCTCGTGTTGTTCTGCACAATAACATGCTGTACAGGCTTCAGCCGAGAAACAGTGACTTGTACCACAGAGCCTAGGTGTATTGTAGGCTATATCATCCAGGTTGATGGAAGCGCACTCTATGACGTTCACACACCAACAAAATCACCTAACATATTTCAGAACTTATCTTCGTTGTTACATGATGCATGACTGTACTTAGAAGATTTTTAAATAGGTTATAAAATTTTATTTCCCTGTTGTTAAATGTGTAGATGTTACTGACAGGTGATGCTCTGATAACCACTTTAGCAACAAAATCATTCCAAATATCCATCTGCAACATACTCTCTCTATAGCATGAGTTTCTTTCCAAGGCAGTTACTTTTTTACTCATTCTTAAAACAACACCTTTACCTATGCTATCTATGTATTCGATTTAGCATTTGTTGGATAGCTACCCTTGTTGTCACAGAAAGGGTCAGCACATGTGGATCATTTGTCTTTTCATAAAAGAAAAAAGTAAAACTCATCTTTAAGGTGGTAAGTCTTTTAAATATTTTGCCGAGAGCGCCAGCAAATTTCTATATGCTACAAAAGATTTTGTGCCCCTACCTCTGTCAATAATAAGTTTTGTAAAGATTCTACAACACAGAGACTTTGTTTTCATAAAACGAAGTGCCCAGGTCAATCTTATGGCAGGCTAACTGAAGACATCACAGTGGGATGCGGGTGCCAATGTCAGCCAAGCCCACAACCCCACACTGCTTTCCTCAGGACGCCTGGGCTATGGGACACATGACCCACCACGGTGTGGGTGAGGACACTGATGTCAGTCTGTTTATTAAATATTAGTAGAGCTTAAATTTTCCTTCTTTTTTTTTTTTTTTTAAATAGGGGTAAAAACAAATATAAACAAAAGTTCTAGAATGTTATTTATACATGAGTGGATCCCCTGTGCATATACATTTTAAACACTTCTGGAATTCATAATAGGGCCCCTGGCCGTGTTCACAGCCCCTCAGGATCTGTTCTGGTCTTCCTCCCACCTTGGCTCCCACATGAAACTAGATTTGACGTTCCTGGCTACACCACACGTTTGTGTCTCTCCAGTGCAAGTCTTTTTGCTTGATGTGCCCACCCCAGCAGA
>NW_006494614.1:47684078-47691438 GCF_000325575.1 Pteropus alecto | reverse complement strand
CACCCCCCACCCCCGCCATAAAATCTGTTCTGATTCTCTGGAGAGAGTCATTCATTCAGCTATTCAACAGCTATTTATTGAGCACCTACAGCGTGCCAGGCACTGATGAAGGGGCTGCTGGGAATATAGCAGTGAACCAAATAGACAAAAATCCCTCCCTCTGGGAGCTCACATTCTAGTGGGATAGATGTTGTTGTTTTAGAGTCGGTCCTTATTCCATTTACCCATAAGGTTGTTGGCCCTTTACGAATTTGTCTCCCCAGGAAAGCATTTGCTCCTAAGAGCAGGGCCTCTGAGCCTGAGGTCCAAGTACAAGACCAAGCCCAGAAGAGGGGCCTAATGGATAATGGTTGGAATTAAAGAATAATAATACGGGGGGTGACCCATGCCATGCCATAACCCCAGACGTGGGCAAAGATCTGACACCAAATCCAGGCGGATGTCTTCCAAGCACTTGAGTCCACCCCAGGGTGGCCCAGCACTCAGAGCTCAGTCTCACATTCCTGAGAGCCTCATCCCTGCTCCTCTGAGAAGGAACTGGACGGCCCCCTGCGGCCGGCAGGAACCACTTCCACCTCTGAGTGTCCCTATATTTAGCCATCTGCTGTGACCCTGTAGCCCTCTCTTCTCCAAGGCAGGAGGGAATTGCTCAGGCAGCTTTGATGGCCTGTTTTCCCAGGCCCTACTCCTGCTTCCCAGACTCTCTGGCCTCCCTGCAGGATGTGGGGCCCCAAGACCAGGGCACTCGCAACTGGCAGGTTCCGCATTTCAAAATAGCATCAGCACTTGGCAAGGAGAGATGGCCACCTGTAGGGACAGTGCTGGAGGCGGGGAAGGAACTGGGGGATGGGAAGGAGGGGGCGTTGCCTGGACAGAAACCTCCCAGGTAGCACGCTTCCCTGATCCCTTCCAAGCCTGAAGTCCTTGGCCCCTAATTCTTTCTCTGTGCATAGGCTAACTGCTGACTGCCAAACAAGACCTTGGGCCTCAAATCTCACCACTCCCCACCCCTACACAATGTGGATACGAGCTACACTATTCCACGTGGGTCCCACATGAGCTTCACACCACTGAAACTTGACTTAATCCAGCCTCCCCTCTGACCCCAATGTTCAAGGAATGCCTTCACCATCTGTTGAAATCCAGTCGATCTGTAATGAGTTGATTCAAAAATCTGGGCCCCTAGGCCCTCCAATACCATGGGCTCAGGGGAGGCAGCCATGCTTCAGTGCTTTGTCCCTGGCTCCCCAGGCTTGCCCACCCTGTAACTTCTGCCCGGTTCAAAATCCCCAGACTGATGGTTGCAGGATGCAAGTTTTAGCCTCAGCTTGCCATGTGACTTTGGGGGTGTCACTCCGCTGTCCGGCCCTCAGTTTTCTCACCTGTGAAATGGAGAAGTTGTATTGCATGATCTGTACGGGCCTTACCAGCATTCTGAGCCCGTGATTTACCATCTGGGGCAATAAGATGATTTTGGTAGAGAGAACTTGCTCTGACCTTCAAGCTCTCTTCCTCTCCCCACCATCCTTCCCCACAAAGCCAGTCTCTCTGAGGCAGGTGTGGTTTCCTGAGGGGGTTCCCTAGCTGTGGCCAGTTGGCCAGGGTGCTGTGGCAAGGCTGGCTTCCAAACCAGCGAGGCAGCCTCGCATGCGAGGAGGGCTCCCTCTCACCGTCCATCTGGTTCAGTTT
Source organism: Pteropus alecto (assembly GCF_000325575.1). Lineage (NCBI taxonomy): Eukaryota > Metazoa > Chordata > Mammalia > Chiroptera > Pteropodidae > Pteropus > Pteropus alecto. The sequence goes on along the minus strand of NW_006494614.1, from coordinate 47,689,749 downwards.
TCGCTGTTTTGTCTCAGCTGAGTGCTCAGTCCACAAGCCTTGTCAACTGAAATGAAACATCCCAACCACAGTATTTCTATGTTGTTGACTTCAGCACAGGCCCAGGGGGTCTGCACAGACCACCGGGATCTCGGCAGGATGTTTGGGAATCCCAGCAGAGGACCTCTGGGACTTAGAGAGGGTGTCAGTTCTCACTCAGATTGCAGCGAGGCAACAAAGATCCCAGAAGAGGATGGTCCAGTCTCACCGGGCCTTGAACTCCCTTCAGGAGGGATTGGAGGCAGCTTCCAGGAAGTTTGTCACTTAAAGAGAATTGTAAGAGGCCATTTAAACCAGACCGTATGTTCCTTCAGGGCAAGGATAGTAATTATTCAGTGGTAATTTATTTAATAAATGTCGACTGTGTGCAAAGCATGACTCTAGGCGCTGGGATGTAACAGTGAGTAAAAATGACAGTCTCTGCCCTCAGGAACTGACATTCTAGTGGAGGGAAGTGGACAAATTAATATAGAATACTCCAGGCAGTCATAAGTGCTATGAAGGAACATAAAGTGAGGCCAGGGGACTCTAGAATGGGTCTGTTTTAAGCAGGCCAGCCTGTGAGGTCTCTCTCTGGAAGTTGACACTGGAGTCGAAACCTGAAGACAGTGAGAGAGGGAGCCCTGGGGCTCTCTGGAGGAGGACTACTCCTCATAAAAGAAAGAGCCGGTACAAAGGCCCTGAGGCAGGATTGTGCCAGGAATGATACAGGAACAGTGAGAAAGTCAGTGAGGCTGCAGCAGAGCGAGTGAGGGAAAATGAGAAGAGATAGAGTAAGGAAGTACCGGGGCTGGCTAGCGGAGCATGCTGAGCAGTATCTTTTCATTTTGTTGATTACAATCTACAGTAAGAAATAAATTTTATATTGCAGTGCAGTATAAACATACACATATAAAAATAAAATCAATCGTTTCATGAAACATACCTTTACTATATGCGTACATTCTGATATATTTTATTTTATTCTGTTTCATTGAAAAAAATAATGCCACTCATGTGCCTTAAATCGATCTCCTGGCCTACTAAGGGGTCATGGCCCATAACTTGCAAAACGCTGATAAGGGGCCTTACAGACCGTTGTAAAGAGCGCGCTGAGAGTCACTGGACAGGTTTGTGCAGAGGAGTGATGTGATCTGTTTTGTTTTTTTGTTCCATTTTTTTACATTGACACAATTTACATACAATAAATCATACCCTTTTCCTGTATACAGTTCTATACACTAGAAAGGAGTTTTGAGAAATGAACACAGTTGTATAAACATCATGTTTTGCTTTTGAAAGGGGTCATGCAGGTTGCTGAGTTGAGACAAGCCTGGAAGTGGCAAGGGTGGCCTCCGGGGGTACCAGCGTGATACTGTTGAAATTGCCCATGTGAGAGATGGTAGCACAGAGCAGGGTCTTGGCTCAGACCGGGGTGTATTTCTGAAGGTTGAGCTGATGGGACTTGCTGACATTTGGATGTGGGTGTGAGAGAGAGTACTCAAGAATGACTACAAGGTTCCTGGTCTGAGCAATGGCAAGTGGGAGAAAGGAGAAAAAGGTTTGGGGAGAGAATAACAAGTTCTGGATCAGACAAGCTGAGTGTGAAAGTCAAGGAGACAACAGCTGGGAACGGTGAGGAGTCCCAGGGAGAGGCCCAGCCTGGAGATTTGGACAAGGGCGTCTTTGGTATCAGGCAACATTGAAAGCCATGGGCCTGCCCGAGATGGCGAAGGGAATTAGTGGATGGAAAGAGCCCTGGGCAAGGCCACATTCAAGGAGTGGGTGATAATGGTTGGTCAGAGGTTCTTAGCAGGAGAGAGAGAATAAGTTGCCAGTGTGTTGAGCACAGACCCAGCAGCCAGTAAACGAAATGCTGCCATATCCAAGAGGGAAAGACTAGATGTACTAAGCTGAACAAGATTAGGGCATAGACTTGATCTTTGTAGCTCACTTGGACTTGTACAGTAGACACAGTAGGAACATGGTAGGTTTCCGAGCAGGGAGTGGCTTAAGCCGAGCTATGCTTTAGGAAAATTAAGAACAATGATTATTTATTATGATGTTACTTATTATCATTGATAAAATCCTTTCTCTGGCCAGACCCCATGCTAGTGCTTTACACATATTAACTCATGAATCCTCTCGTTAACCCTCTGTGACAGGTACTACCATTATTTCTGATTTACAGGCAAAGTCACCGGGAGGTTCGGTAAATTGCCCAAGGTCAACAGCCAGAAAGAGGTTGTGCTGGGCCTAGAACCCAGAGAGCTGGCTTCAGAGAAAGAAACAATTCACACTGGGTAGCAGTGCCTGGATTCAGACTCAGGCTTTGGGTCAATTCCCCACATCCCTGTGACCTTATGAAGGCCTCTGAAGGCATCAAGACCTTGATTTCTGGCTTGTGTTGTTGGAAGACCACTTGATTTCCAATGGCCCTGCTCCTCTGCTTTTGGCTGATCCTGGTGTCCATGACCTGGGCACCTGGCACCAGCCCCTGTACCTCTCAGCTTGGTAGCCAGGGCAGCCCAACAGGCTCCTGGGTGGGGTTCGGTAGAGTAGGACTTTGGGTCTTTGCCCTTTGGCTGGCTTGGCCACTCTTGGGGCCCCTGTTTAGTTTCTTGAGGAATCTGTTGCCATCTGGTCCCCATGTGCTGCCTGTGGGTCTGTCTGAGGCACTGGAAGTTTCCTTTCCAGCCCAGAGTAATTGTTACCAGAGGTGGGGAACACAGGGAGAAGGGGTGGGGCACTGCCCAGAGTAGCCAGTGGGGCCTTTGGCGACTTGAAAAGAAGGAGCACGAGACAGAGGCAGAAAGGAAATCAGAGACAGGTGACAGAGAGAGACAGAAGGAGGGACAGACAGGGACTGAGACAGATGTGATGGGGGTGGGGGAGCAGTCAGATGGAGTGACATTGACAGAGAACAAGATGAAGAGAAAGGTATTGAGAGATGGACCCTGGGAGAGGGGCTGAGACAACTGGGTAGACTCAGCAGAGGAAGAAGAGGCAGCAAGTGAGTAAAAGAGAGGGAGAAAGAGGATAGAGGGGGAGGAGAGAGCCTCAGAAAGCTAAAGAACAAGGTCAAGCAAATGCCAGGACAGTGGGAGGTGACGGGACTGGCAGAATGTGGAAAGTCTCAGAGCAGCCAGAGCCCTCAAGCCCAGACAGTGCCCATTGCAGCCACCCCTAGGGCAGCCATGGTCACACCAAGAGAGGTCAGCTCCTGCCTGCTGACTTGTCAGAGTTTAGCCTCTGTCCTGTACAACCTACCCAAGGATGCCCTCCCTCCTGGAACCAGGAGCCTTAGAGCCCCTGGTCCCCTCTTCTCTAAAGCTCCTTCCCCTGGCTCTAGGAAATGATTTTTCTGTGGGTGGTCCTGGGTGGTGGGAAGAGCACTGGACCATGATTCTTGGTCCTATCTCTGCCTTTATGTACCAAACGACCTCATGTGTCTTCCCTCCCCACCCTGCGCTTCAGTTGCTTCATCTGTGGAAAGGGCTGGGCTTGCCCATCTAGCTCTGCATTCTGATCCCGTAGTAAAACTGGACCACACAGGCAATGGACTATTCATGACATCGCCTCTGCTCTCAGCCACTCAGTCTCATTCACTTTCTCTTGCATTCACTCCTCTCCTTCAGTCCCTCTCTTTTTCTCCTCCATCTTTTCCTTCCCTCCCTTCCTCCCTCTGTCCCTCCCTTTCTTCCTTTCCCTTTTCTCTCTGTTTCTTTAGTCTTACTCTTTCCTCCCTCCCTCCTCCCTTTCCCTCTCTTTCCTTCCCACTCACCGAGTGCCCACTTTCTGCCAACCCTGGCCTGGGTACTGATACCTAAGAGGTGGGTTCTACTGGGTCCTCTGGGTCTGGTGGGTTCAGTCTGGGACAAAGCACAAGGCATGGGAGCAGCAGAGATAGATCAGACCCCAGGCATAAATGCCCCTGCCCCAGGTCAGCTGGCGGCAGCTCGTGTCACTCTGCCTAACCCCCATGTCTGTACAGCCCTGCTTCGGGCAGTTCACCTCTGGACACTGACCCAAGAGGCACTAAGGCTAACAGTGGCATAATCGCACATTTCCCATGTTAGAATTAGGGATGGCCAGAGAGTCCAGAGAGGGACAAGGACTTGCCCAAGGTAATACAACCAATCACAGCCTCACTCACTTTCTACTTGGCCTTGGTCTGTCCTAGGGGCTGGAGGCTATACAAATCCCACGCCCAGGGTGAGGGCAGCCTCAGCCAGAACTTGGTTAAGCCAGAGAAAGCCTAGTGAAGGCCAGTCGGAGTGAGGTCACTGATGGGATCCACGTGTCCAGGCCTTATCTCCCCTTCAGCCCTCCCCACCCAGCCCCAGGAGGTCCGGGATATAAGGCAGGGAGAGGACTATGTAGTGTGTCAGTCCAGGCACTGTGCCCAGAAGTAATGAGGCTGAGGCTAAGGAAAAGGAGAGAAAGTGGCCCCCGCCCTGGCCACCTTACTTCTGCTGTTGGCGGAGGTAAGAGAGAGAAGTTCTGGAAGGATCAGGCTAGAGTGGTATCAGCTTGATGCAGCTCCATGGCCTCAAGCAAGCCCAGATTCTGGTCCCAAACCGAGGCCTTCAGACTTGCCTAGCCAGCCCACACTCTATAAGCCAACTCTTGGTGATAAGTCTCTCAATGTACTTTTCCTATGGCTCTGCTACTCTGATGGGGTTCTGACTGATGCACCATCTATCTGGGGACTGTGTACACATGCAGCAGAACATTCTATCTTGTTGATGCACTATAATTTACTCAGCCAATCCCCTCTTGCTGGATATTCAGGTTACTTCTAAAAATCCACTATTACACACACACACACTTTTGAAAATTTTTCTCACGAGGACTCTCCAGCCATGGGGCTGAGGCCGACCCAGTAGATGCTCTGCCCATAGCAGCCCAGCTTCAGCTTGTTTCTCTCCTCCTCTCTCTCAATCCAAAAGTTTCGTCCAGCACCAAAGAACCTCATGCAACCTGTGCAGAGAAGTGCCAGAGATCTTGGATCCCCAGGGGCAATCCTCAGTCATGGGGGCGGAAGTCAGACGAACACCTCAGCCTTCAGCTCCTGTTTGAAAAGCCTGGTGTATGCTCTATATACCAGTTCGGAGGGTGCCCAGTGGGCTTAAGCCCAGGTGCCCACAGTGATGACCTGTTCATCAAAGCAGTGTCTTGGGTTCTCTCCCTCCCCATCTTGCTCATCCGTCTTCACTGTTTCCTGGGGTTACCTCCTAAATGAGCTATCTGCACCTCGGAGTCCTTGGCTCAGGGTCTGCTTTAGGGAACCCACGTTAGGACAGGAATTGTGGACACTTTCTTTCAAAGGCTCAACACCACCAGTTGGAAAGGGGCCATATTAGCCCATTTTTTCTCAAACTCTCGAGTCCACTTCCCCCAGAGACTATTCTCAGACTTCACGATGTAGTGTGGTAGAGAGGGTGTAGGCTTTGGAGACAGGCAAGTCACTTCACTTCATCAGCCTCAATTTCCTCATCTGAAAATGGGCCAGCTGGGCTGTCTGTTGGGCTGCACACAGCCCAGGGCCTAAAGGGAACTACAGTTCTACTACCTCCTTCCCACCCTGGGGCCTGTCCCCTTGGCACCTGCCTCCTCTCTGTGGCTGGCTGAGTAAATCTGTGGCTGAAAG
>NW_006494614.1:47642862-47684060 GCF_000325575.1 Pteropus alecto | reverse complement strand
TCCTTTAACGACCACCAATTACTATAAACCAGGCTCTGTGCTGGGGGCCATGCACTGATGATGTCACTGAATCCCCCAAAGTTCTGTGAGGCAGATACAATGATTATGCCCATTTCATAAGCGAAGATGCTGAGGTGTAGAGAAGGGACGTGTCTGTCCAGTTGGTGTGAGGTGGAGCCTGATTTCACATCCAGACCTCTCTGGATCCTCAAGTGATGTTCTTGAGCTTCACATGGGCTTGCCTCTCCCTCTCAGAACCCTCTTGAGAGAAGAGGGGATTCCTTGGAGCTGACTCAGGGCCTGGAGCAAGGAAAAGCCACATCCCTGGGGTCTGCGGGGAGGGAGAAAGTGACGCCGGGGGAAGTTCCCACACAGCTTTGAGGTTCCAACCAGCGGGGCATCTGGGGCTGGAGCAGCGGCCTGCAGGCTTTGTTGGCTACACTCTTCCCGGCGACACTGGTCTCTTGGCTGGGACAGCTTCCTGGGAGGTTGCATGACTTGTGGGGAATTGGGGAGAAGTGAATGAGGCCACCCTTGCTGGGCTCCAGAACCCAGGGGCCGTCTGGGAAGCAGACACTCTTTAGTGGCTAGGTTAAGGGGAATTCACTGGGAATTCCAAGGCTGCTTTTCCTGGGCCACCAGGAAGATGGCCCACAAATGACCCTTCTGAGTTCCAGAGCAGCAGCATCCAAAAAATATAATGGGGCCACATATGTAATTAAATTTCTCTGTTAGCCACATTATGAAAGTAAAAAGAAAGAGATGAACTTAATTTTAATCACATATTTTATTCAACCTATCAAAAATATTATCATTTCAGCATGTAATCAATATCGAAAATTGTAATATACTTTACGTTCTTTTTGTATTAAGTCTTTGAAATTCTGTGTATATTTTACAGTTACAGTACATCTCAATTCAGACAAGTGACCATTTCAAATGCTCAATAGCTACATGTGGCTAGTGGCTACTAAATTGGAGAGCATGGTTGTAGAGGCCCAGGGGTGATCTGAGAATGTCAGCTTTCCAAGTAGGAGTGGGGAGGGTAAACCACTGTGCCAGGTGCTGGCCAGGCTGGGGTCCCGGAGGTAACACTGGGCTCTAGGTACTGGTTATATATCATTAAATCCTTTCAACAACTCCATGAGGTAAGTATTATTACTCCTGGTAAGCTAGATGAGGAGGCCAGATCAGAGAAGTCAAGTGACTCATACAAGGTCACGCAGCAGGATGGGAGTTCAGTCACTCCCAGCACTGAGAAGGTGTTATAGCCTACCCCACCCCAGGGGCACAAAGATGAACAAAGGAGGCCACGCCCTGCCCGCCACCCAGGATCACTGAAGTAACTGACCTGGCTCGCCAAGTGAGGGACACGTACACATACGGACAGTCTTTCGGTCGCCTTTTCTTCATGTGGAAGTGGGGAAACCAAGAGGCAGATAGGCAGCAAAACCTTTTTTCCCTTTTATCTTGTCAAAGGCTGGTAAGGGTGGTGCCCGGTGGGCCCACCTAGGATGTAACTTTTCTCCTTCCTTCCCCACTCTCCCATGTGCGTGCACATGCGCACACACACACACACACAGAGCAGTGCAGAGGGTGCCGTTCCACCTGAATAGGGGACTAGGCAAGCAGCTCCATTCAGCAGATGGAGAAACTAAGGCACACAGTGAGTGACTCACATAAGATCAAAAGTCCATCAACCACCCCCAACATCAGATACATAGCTCCTGTGTCCTGCACATCCACTCTGCTTCAAGCCCTGTGCAGGCACCCGGTGTGGTAATCTGGCCAGAGACTGCCCTTCCACTCCCATCCTCCCCAGGAGCTGTGCTGCTCTGGCCTGGAGCATATCAAGAGGCAAGAGAATAGGGAGGCTTGGTCAATGTTCCAGTCTGGAGGACATGTCTCTCTCTGCCTTCTGCCCCCACCAAGCTTCCAGCATTCCTGGAAAGTTCACAAAAACTCTAGAATCCCAGAAATCAGTCAGTCCCACCCCATCTTGTGATTCAGATAGGAGAAGAAACCTACCTGGTGTATACCCTAGAGGCAGGGGTGCCTGGGCCAGAACCTCCTGCAGAAGACAGCAGGAGGACAGAGGCCCCTAGAGGCCCAAGGGTGGGAGAGCGTGTCTTGTGAGGACGAGGTTACCCCTGGTCACTCTAGCCCCTTCCAGGGCTGCAGACGCTGCCTTCTGACTGGTTCACATTAACACAAAGGCCATCCACCCTATCGTTCCCCCACCCTAGCCCATCCCTGTGTACACACTGTTCAGAGCAACGCCTTTCACATCCATTGGCTCAGCTAAGATAATCCAACAGTTTAGCCCTGCAGGGACTTATACCCATTATACAGATGTGGAGACTAAGGAGGCCCAGAAAGAGAAGGTACTCGGTTCCCTGATCGCTGCAGGGTGTTGGTCCTGGGAGTCTGTCCAGGGCTTCCTGCTGGCTCTCACTGGACGAGTCATGGAAGTTCCCCCAGGAGATGTGCAACATTTAGTGGGCACAGAAGATTTGATGGCTTTGCAGAGCTCAGGGTCCAACCGTGGGCTTTGAAGTTGGAGCCCCCAGTGGTGGTGGCCAGGGTCTGCATGGTAATTAGAATGGTGCTGGTTCCACCATTATCAGAAAGAGCCATCCTCCCTAAGCTGGGGTGCTCTGCCCAAGCTGAAAGGGAGCCGAGTCAGCTCCTCCAGCTTCAGGGTCAAACAGGGTGAGGGTCAAGGGTTGGGGGAGACCAAGTGGGTGTCCAGGTTTCTGGTTTGAGCGCTGAGTGTGGACGGTGATGCCCTTTGCCGGGATGTATTCCTGGCGGTAGAGCACATGGTAGGGAAGGCTGAGCTTGGGGAGGGCAAGGTGAGCCCTAGGGGGATGCATCGTAGGAAGTATGAGCTGGGGAGGATCTAAGAGGCATCTCTCTGGAGGGTACTGCAGCCTGGTGGGTGCAATGGTGCCAGGATTGTCACCTTCTTGGTGAGTTCCCCAATCACCCCATTCAAAAACCCACCCTTCTATACTTCCTATGCTCCTTCCCTGCCTCATTTTTCTCCATGGTACTTAGACTATGCAACATAATATTAACCTATTTCACTTACCTTGTTTACTGTCTGTTCCCCATGGGTGAGGTGTCTGTTGTTTTCGTTTGTTTCTTTGTTTTTCTGCTGGGCTCTGTGCTTAGAACATCACCTGCCTCAAATATGGGTAGATGAACGAACGCCTGAAGAGCTGAGGACTCAGGATTGGGAGTAGGGGTGGCTATCAGCATTTAAGAGGTGGCAGAGAAATAAGTACCAGTCGACAAGGTCCACTGTGCCCAGGTAACCTTGGGAAAGTCATTTTGTTTATCTGTAAAAGGAGATAGATTAGTTCGCTAGGACTGCTATAACGAAGTACCAAAAACTGAGTGGCTTAAACAACAGAAATGTATTGTCTCACAGTCCTGGAGGCTACGAGTCCAAGATCAAGGTGTTGGCAAAGTTACTTCCATCTGAGGGTTGCGAGGGAAAATCTGTTCCATGCCTCTCTCCTAGCTTCTGGTGGTTTGCTGGCAATCTTTGGTGTTCCTTGGCATGTAGAAGCATCATCTTAATCTCCGCCTCCATCTTCACATGGTGCTTTCCTGTGTAAGTCTGTCCAAAGTCCCTCTTTATATAAGGACACCAGTTATACTAGGTTAGGGCCCACACTGATGACCTCATTTTACCTTGACTACCTCTATTAAGACCCAGTCTCCAAATAAGGTCATATTCTGAGGGACTAGATATCAGGACTTCATATGAATTTGGGGGGGCAACAAAACTCAACCCGTAACAAGAGGTAATATTAAAACTAGTTTGGCAGGGAGGTTTGAGGGTCAATGCAAATTACTGTCCAGGACACACAGCCCCTGCTATGACCATTAGGACTGAATTACAGTTTACTAAGACGAACCTGGCTGCACACAGAATCCTACAAGGAGCTTCATAGAATGCAGATGCCCAGGCTCCACCCGGAGATTCTGGTCTAATTGGTCTGGGGTGGGGCCCTGGCTCAGGGATTTTTAAATAAGCTCCCAGGTGACTCTGATGCACAGGTGGGGATGAGAGCCCAAGCACTAAATCTGCGGATACAAGGACTCCGCTGCCTCATCAGCAACCCACGCTTGGTTGGCACAGCTGCCTTGGGCCCTCCCCAAATCCAGGCTGCTCAGGGTGGGGCCATGTGGGGGCCAACGATGAAACAAAGAGGCTTTGTCCCCAGCCCCACACCCCAGGGTGGAGCTTGTATACCTGGGCTGTACCTGAGCAGGAGGACATTCCCAGGCTGTGGCTGTGGGAGGAGCAGTGATTACGAAGTTACCACTTTCCTGGGGATTGCACCCAAGAAGTCTCTGCCTGAAGGCCTGTGACAGGGAAAAGAAGAAAGCCTTCTGGCAAACCTGGCCAGAGAATGACTTGGTGAAAAAAGAAGGAGGTGAGGGTCAGTACCCAGGAAGTTGGAGAGACAATGGAGAGGTGTGGTGGTCTCTGATGCCACTCTAATGGGCATTCAAATCCCAGCCTTGCCACCTACCAACAGTGTGATCTTCAGCAAGTGGATAACTTTACTAAGTCTCAGCTTCCATATCTGTAAAATGGGGAGTTGTAGATACAATACCTAAATCGTGTATGTGTGTGGGGGAGGGAGAAGGGGGGGTATATGATGAGAATAAACATCAGAATTGGTCCAAACAGTCTTTACCTCAGTTTCAATCCTATCTTCCATCCATGAATTGAGTCACTCCCTCTGTTTCCACCTCCCACCTTTGCTGGGGGATGGTCCTGGGGTCACATCGGCCATCTGCAGTTTCACACCTGTCTCCACTCTGTGAGACCCAGGATCTGGAGGGAGGGGCCTGGGTCTTACACTTATGTGTTCCAGAGCCAAGGTTTATGCTCAACCAACAGGAGGTCCCTTCTGAGAACCGCAGCTCGTGGAGATAAGCATCTCTATGGGTTCTCAAGAAGTGCCTCACAGCACTGAGCAGCCCATTTGGGCTGTGTGTGCAACACCACACCTGAAATAAGCTTGCACCTGAAAGGTGCTTGGAAGTGTCTGGCTGAGGGACGGACCGACATATAAGTGCAGCATTTCCTGGTGGGGTCCATCCTTCACACCCATGCGACGTTCACATGAGACCAAGCATTTTTGAGAAGCTGTGTTTGGTTCTTTATGTGCATCCCCTCATTTACTCCTCAAAACAGCCTTATAGGGCGGCTGCTGTTATTCATGCCTGCTTTGCAGATGTGGAGACAAAACCTGAAGGAGAAAAGTACTTGCTGCAGCTTGTCCACACCACAGGCCACTCCCCACCCCACCCCTCTGCAGGGCAGAGGGCACCAGAATCTCATCTCATCCCTGTAGGCCCAGTGCGGTACCACCAGGTCTACCTGGCTCTGACCTCCCGCCAGACTGAGGACACCTGGAAGGCGGGCACTGGGTCCTCCACAGCCAGCCCAGCACAGGGCCTGGCACAGACTAGGGCTCATTAAGTACACGAGTAAATGATGAGCAGATGAATGAATGAATAAAAGCCAGGAGCCCTGTCATTGAGGGCCTGTTGGACAAGGAGACAAAATGTCCTGGGAGCAGAGGGCCTTGGGGAGCACTACTTTCCCCAACTCATGCACAGGGAATTGCTCGCTCAGCTTCCTGGTCCAGCGGAGGTGAGGACTCAGGTTGATAATGAAGAAGGGGCCTTGGGCACTATGAGGGAAAGTGCCCCCTCGTGAATCCCCCTCTTTGCCCAGGAGAGGTAGGGACTTGGCCAAGGCCACGCAGCTAGTTCACTGCAGAGCACACTCAGGGGCCAGGTCTCCGGTCTCCCTGTTGGCCAGGATCTTCGCCTCAACGCCCCACTGTTATGATTGTGCCACAATTATCATTACCATCACACGCAATCTTGCCCTTTAGAAAGTGTCCTGGAGGGGCTGACCTGTGCCAAGGTGGGGATGACCCGGAAAACAAAAGGTGAACTGATCAAGAATGAATAGATGTTCAAAAGTGCAGTGGCACATAGCCAGGGCAGGCAGGGAGGAGCAGCTCAGTCGACCTAAGGGCCATGGCTCTGTGAGAAAGGAAGTGAGGGTTGCGATGAAGCCCCCACACTCAGTGCTAGACCAGAGGCATGAGTGCAAGGGTCCTGCAGACCTGGATTTGAGCCTAGCTCTGCCATTCCCTTGTGGCAGGTCCTCTCCTCTCTGAGCCCATTTTTTTTTTTTTAGGGTGAGACAGCTCTACCTTAGGCTTGTGAGGGTTTTATTCCTGCACATAAATTGCCCAGCTCAAATCTTTTCTCCCACCTCTGCCCCTTACCCTAACCCTAATCCTGCCACCTTGGCTCTGTCTTAGCTACAAGAGTCCCCTGAGCAGAGGAGGGCAGGAGGGCCCCAGCCCTATGCCCCAGGGCTGACTGTGGGCATCCCACTTTCCCAGGCCCTGGCTTGAGCTCCTCATAAGTGCCAGGAGCTTTGCTAAATGCTTTCCTTGGTATGCATTTATTTCATCCTCTAACGAGTTGGGGATTGTTAACATTCATTCCACAGAAAAGGTAATTGGGGCTCAGAAAGTGACTTGCGCTGTGTGTCAGGATTGCTTGACTCCCAAACTGTGATCTTCCCACTTCACCATCTTTTTGGGTCATCTGCAGTGGATCCCGCCCCCCAAGGACCATCGCCCTCCATCTCTCTGCCACACCTCGTTCCAGGAGCTGGACTCAGCCCTGCAGCTCCACCTGCTTTCTCAGTTGTTATCTGCACAAAGTTCTCACAGCCCTCCTGTCCTGGCACCATGAGGCTGTAGCCACCACACACACCTGCAGGTGCCCCAGCTCGCCCAGATGCCACTAGTGACGGGGGGCCCCTGGGTCCTCTCCTCCCTACTCTGGTGAATAAGCCTCAGCGGGGGAGGGACTTTGTCCGTCTTTGTCATGCTGTATCCCCAGTGCATGGCACATACTCCAGGCTCCATGAATGTATGAGTAAATAAAGAATGAATGACCCAGCGAAATAGCCCTCATACCTAGAGCCAGCACTGTCTGTGTAGGACCATGTCACCTTCAGAGCCAGATCCAAGGCCCTGCCCCAGAGCAATGACCAGGACAGTGTATGCCACTGGTTTCCACATATAGGGGAGAAAGTAGAGGCCTGGAGTGGGTTCAAAGGGAGGGGCATGAGAGAGGGTTCTGGAAACCACAACCAGGGAGGATGATTGGGGGAGGTGGAGTGGCAGGATGCTGTTATCCTGGAAAAGACTCCAGAGGGCTCTGCTCGTTCATTCATTCAAGCTTTTCTGAATGGGCTTCCCATGCCACACTCTGTGCTGGACGCAGGGGCACAGAGATGAATTCACTCTACTCCTGTCCCAGTGAGCAAGAGACAGGGCTGGACCAGACAAGAACCCTCCCCACATTGCTGTGAATGGGCCTGGGAACCCAGACCAAGATAGGTAGTAGATGGACAACAGAGATTGGGCAGGGGCACAGGGATGCCCTCATTTCTGACTGAGCAGCCAGGAGGATGGTGGTAGTACCACAGAGATGGGGAAGACAAGGAATACCCAGAAGAACATAGGTGAGCCCAGAGAATGTCTGTGTGGGACATGTGGTCAGACTTCCAGAGAGATTTCAAGAGGATCAGATAGATGGGTCAGGTGATCCACAGAGGGCTCCAGGCTGAGGATAGAGCCTTGGAGACTGTCAGGGTAAAGATGGTTCTGATGCCCCCTTGAAGCACGAGTGGGGAGAAGAGTTGACAACTCTGACTGAGAGGAAGCCCTCCCCAGGGAGCCCAGGCCACTTCCTCCCTCTGCTTGGAGAGGTGATAGATAACGGCTGACCTCAAGCCTCGTGGCAGCAGGGCCTCCCTGCTTAGCTGAGCAGCATACGAAGGAAATAACTTTATTAGCTCGTGGATGAAAAACAGGAAATGAACACCGTAACTCGGGCACCGGCCAAGTTTCACTCACATCTAGTTTCTAGGAAACAGTTATGTAGCCACAGACTAGGTTGGGGTTTTCTCAGCCAAGTCTTTCTGGAAACGCCATGCTTTTCTCAGGAAAAACCATGTCCTGTTACTCCTTTTCCCCAGGCTAAGGGGTAATAGTGAGAAGAGTTCCCCACTTCCCTAACCCCCCCAACCCTAACAGGCTTCTAAGAGACCTGGGGTTAACAATGGCTGATTTTCTGAGTACCTATTATGTGTTATAGGTAGAAATAAATTGAATACATCAGTAATCACAATAACAAGGTGAAAATTGTTAAAGTAAAAAAAAATTTAGCTCTAAGAACACAGAAAAGTTGAAAGTCAAAGGATGGAACAGACAAGTATTAACCAAAAGAAATCTGCTGTAGCCAGATTAATATCAGGCAAAACAGACTTGAAGAGAGAAGCATTACTAGAGATAAAGTGTGACATTACAAAATGATTAAAGATTCAATTAACCAAGAAAATATAAAACTGATTTATCCACACATAATAACATAACTTAATATATATGTAATATATATATAATATATATAATGGGAAATCTATCAGGATTTGATAGATCATGTAAAAAAAAACTATCAGTAAGACTTTAGCAACCTAATGCATGTATACAGAACCCCACATCTACTGATTGGAAAATAAATTCAATATAAAGTATATATGGACCACCTTTGCACACTGATAATGCACCAGGCTATAAAGCAAGTATCGACAAATTCCAAAGAGTCAATTTCATTACAAACTATGTTTTCTGATCACAGGGCTCAACATTAGGCAAATCTATAAATGAACTGTTCTTTATTAACAGATAAAAGGGAAAAATTTAGAATTCTTTCAATAAATAAGTAGAAAATATTTTAAAATTCAATATCCATTCATGGTTAAAAATAAAACTCGTAGCAAATTAGTAATATAAACAAACTTTCTAAATATGATATCTACCCAAAACAAAATGAAAAACCAACCATACAGAAAACATCTTACTCCACTCTGAAATGTTAAAAGTATTCCTTTTAAAAACAGAAATAAGATAAGGATACCTACTACTGCCATTTCTATTCAACATTGAACTAGAAGATCCCCAAAACACATTAAGACAGAAAAGGAAATTATAAGGTTGAAAAGAAGAAACGAAATTGTGCTATGATTTGTATTATGACTTAATATGATTTTTTGCATAGACAAGCAAAATGATCTACGGTCAAATTATTAGATTTAATAATAGAGTTTAGCAATTTGTCTGATGTAAAATCAATATACAAAAGCCAATTGCATTTCTATATACCACCATTTTCCCATTTTTTCAGTTAAAAAATGCACTTTAAAAAGGATACAACTTTACTAGTAATAAAAAATGCAACATATCTGAATAAAACTAACAAAAGATGTGCAAAATTGTTAAAACTTCATTGAAAGACATTAGTGGAGAACTAAATGAACAGATGTACACCACTTTCATGAACAGGAAGGCTCACTATCTTGAAGATGTTATTTCTCCCCACATTGGCCTATAGTTTCAGTGCAATCCAGACAAAACTCCCAAAGACTTTTCTCATTGAGAAAAAACTCAGTTTGGGTTTGTTTCTCCTGTTGCCTCATGATTAGATTCATATGGAAGGAAAAGATCCAGGACAGGCTCCCACTGACCAAAGATGGTATCATTTGAACATCAATTGACAATAATGGCAAATAGATCAAAATGCATATAAATTAAAAACTTTATAAAAATACTTTTAAAAATCCTTATTGATCACCTTTGGAGGATACTAGAAAACTAAGTTATTACTATGAAAACTGTCAAGTAAAGAGAAAGACTCAAACATTTATCTTGACTTGCTATTTAAACTGTACCTCAGGGAAATGAACCAGTGTAGTTGATGAAAAGGAAGTTTTTGTTTTTGTTTTGAATAAAGGAATTCTAGCAAATAAACAAAGAAAGAATAATAAAGTTAGGATATCACCATTTTACATTTCCTTAGAGAATGCCTGATTACAAGATAGGAACAGGAAAAGTACAAGATGTACCTGGAACATCTTGTTATGTCAGGAAGTAAGGAAGTAGTCAAAGAATGATGAGGACTTTTCAAAAGGATACAGGAGCCAAAAGCAATTTGAACATCAAAATAAATACTGATAGTAAAAGATTATAACTCATTGAATAAAACAGAAAACTATAAGTTCCTACTGATATAAACAAATGAATAAATAGGAAGTCTGATGAGAAATGAGATATTTGCAGAGTTTCAAAGCATCTACATAAAATCACAGTATCTTCACTGTGAAGACTAGTAGATGTTACCTTACTTATCATCAGAGATGGGACTGATCAAAATTGCACACCACTTGAAGGTGCAATGAGAAAAATATGGTCACTTCTGTGATATTCCTGCTAAAGATGCATAATAATGAAGAAATGTCAGACAAACTCAACCTGCTGAAGAGCTACGAAATAACTTCCAAAATGTCAAGGTCCTAAAAAGTCAAGTAAAACTTGAGGAACTTTTCCACACTGAGGGAGACTAAAAAGACATGACAATTAAATAGGGTGTGTATGTCTGAACCAGACCCTACAGCAACAAATGACATTACTAGGGCAATTGGTCACCTGAAAGGGGTCCAAGGAGTAAATGATAGCAGTGACTCCATGTTCACCTCCTGTTTGATGCTTGTACTGTGGTTATAGAGAAGACAGTCTTCGTTAGTAGGAAACATTACAGATTCGGCACTTGGGGTGGGGGGATGGGGGTGGGGGTGATGGGAAACCAGGTCCACAACTTATTTTCAAAACGTTCACAGGAAGGAAAGTTCTTTGCAACCTACTTACAATTTTTTGTGTTTGTGATTGTTTCAAAATTTTAAAAAATCTTCAGAGACACAATCAAAGACAATGTCTGAATCTTCTTTTGGATTCCTATTCAAGCAAACACTTTATATACATATGTAAAAACACAACCAGGGAAATTTAATACATTGGATATTTGATTAGACTAGAAAATCAGTTTTTCGAGGTATAAAAGTTTTATCTTTTAAAGAGTGATAATATAGACCTCAAAGACTTATTGTGAGGGTCAAATGGGATGACATTTGTAGAAGTGCCTGGGATGTAGCAGGCACATGGGTGGCTCTCAGTAAATATTAATGTTCTCTCCTCCAGTTTCCAAAAGCTTCTCAGGGAGAGGGGAAGCCCATCCCTGCTACCTGGCAGTTTGGGAGCTCCTTGAGAGCAGAGTCATGTCACATACTGCTTCACTCCCCCATGGTGGTGCCTGCAGCTGTCCCATCAGCATCACTATGTCTGAGATGAGTGACCCCTGAGAAAGGGCAGCCTGACACCAAAAAAAAAAAAAAAGCCAGTCACCGCTGAGAAAACCATGGGAGTCTCCTCTCTCATGTCATGAAGCAAAGTCTTGACCCTCAAGAAAGGAACGAAAAGGACAGAAATCGGACTTCTCAGTGGGCGGCCGGGCATGTTCTTATTCCCTTTCCCCCTCTTTAGAGTCTGGCCCCATTGAGAATTGGGAATGTTTATTTGTTTTATTTATTTATATTTTTGGTGGGAAAACAGAGTAGGATAAAATATTTCCTTGTGTCTGGAGAGCTATTTTGAGCCAGGCCAGCCGGGTGATGCTCCTGGTGATGGACGCTGGCTGACCCAGGCTGGGCCCCGGCCTTCCGGCCTCTCTCCCTCCCAGGCCCTAGAATCTTGGCAGCAATACAGTCTATGGGAGCCGGGGTTCTAACCCCAGCCCAGTGACTCATCCAGTGTGATCTTAGGGAAGGCTTTGGTGCTCCTGAGACCTTAACTGCCAAAGGGGAGACTGAGGCCTGTGCTGTCTCTTCTAGGGATTTAGATAGGGAGACTCAGATTGTGATATGAACATGCTGTAGAGATACTGAGGGTATGAAAAACAATAGGACTGCCACACAACCTGTCCCGCTCAAGATCCCAGAGGTAGAAGAGACCTGACTAAAGGCTCCTCAGAACCCTGCTCGCTTCTACACATCAAGCAGTGCCCCTTCTTGTCCATCACCATTTAGTGGCCACGCTGTACTTCTGGAGAGCAAATATGATTTGGCCCCAAACTTGCCTAATCCTTTATCAGCCTCCCACTGCTCCTTAAAAGAAGCCCATCTCCACCTGAGGTCTGCAGGCCCCACCTGAGCTGGAAGCCCCCTTCTGTGCCCGCCCTAACCTCTTTTTTGTTTTCCGAAGCCAGGCTGGCCTCTGTCTGCTCCTTAAACTGCTGACGAGTCACCCAGGAGTTTCACATGCTTCATCTTATTTCACTCTCACCAAGACCTTCAAGACAACTGTTCCTCCAGGGCCAAGGGTTGGGCGGAAGTGATGTTTGTAAATGTGCCTGCCACACAATAGGACCTTAACAAATGTTGGTTTTCTTCCTTCCTTATGAAAACACACCCTCTTTTCTTTACAAACCCCCAATGGCATCCACATAAATCTCAGTCCAGCGGCTGCTACTGTAGGGCGGGCTTAGGGGGTGGGTGGGACAGGAAAGCCAGCGGGCCAGGCCTCCAGGGTAGGAGGCTCCTAGGAACTCCGATCTCTCTTGCTTCCTCAGCCTTCACGGTGGAGCAGGGAAGCTGAGGAACGAGCTCCCCACATCCTCACTGGAGGTAGGGCTCTGTCTCCTACAAAAGGCCAGAGGAGGGTGCTCCTGAGGCAAGTCTCAGTGGGAGGAAAGAGCAACTTGAAGGGGAAGCAGGAGCAGATAGAAGAGAGAGTCCCAGAGGAGAAGGAAGTGCTCCCAAGAAGAGTTTCTGGAACCTCTGGACAGCCCTGGGGAGGCGGGTGGCTGGGATAAGGAGAAGGAGGAATCTCGGAGTCCCAGCAACCAGACCTGGAAGTCCTTAGGGCTCCTCCAGACCCTTGCTCTTAAATGCGGTCCAAGGGCCAGCAGCAGCAGATTCTGGAAGCTTATTAGTAAAGCCGAATCTCAGGCCCCGCCCTGGAACTGCTAAATCAGAACCTGTCTATAAACAAGATCCTGGGGATTTACAAGCAGGTGAAAATCTGAGCACTGTTAGTGACAATGTCATGAACTGAGGCCCTGAGAGGAGAAAAACTCTACCCAATTTTTCTACGGTGAGTCGGTGACAACACTAAGCCTGGAACCCAGCACTCTCAGCCTCAGCCAGGATCCTAGGACTAGTTCTGTCTCATCCTGGCTCCTACTCAGGAAGCTGTCCTCCCTCTGTGGGAGTGTACAGAACAGAAAGGGCTGAAACTGGGGTAGAAGGAACCTGATTGGGGAGTTAAGGGGCCTAGAGTCTGGTCCAGGCTCTGTTACCAGCTGAAGGTGTAAGCCGTGCTCTTGGGGCCTCAGTTTCCCCTGTGGTTCTCTGAGATGGAGTGGAATAGGCAATACAATCAGGCAGTGTAGTCAACCATATTCATTTTCTAACAGCTGCCTGATAAGGCAGGCAGGCCAAGAAATATCATCCTCATTCTATAGATGGAGAAACCAAGGCCTGTTAGGCGGTGGCTTACCCAAGGCTGCCATCCCCAGCGGCCCTGAACTGTTCTGCACAGTCCGGGAGACACTGAAATGTGCTCCCTCAACCCAGCCCTTCTCTCTAATAGTTCTTGGAGCTCCTGTCAGTTATCAGAGGCCCTGGCTCGGCTGACAGCCAGCGTGTCTGCTGCTGATGCTTAGATGCCCACATTCCTGGGCTGTGACAGGGATCCCAGGCTGGGGGCACCCAGAAGGGTTCCGCTTGGCTGAAACCTCTGGGGCCTGGCTGTCTGGGAGCGTCAGGAAGCAAAGAACTTTCTCTCCTCACCCGGGACGAGAAAGGCAAGAATGAGCTAGGGGGTCACTGGCTGATCAGGGAAAAGCTATTGGAGCAGCAAGACTGAAAGACCTCAGGCCAGAAAGTCAGACTGGATTTTTGTCTAAGCTTTGATATTTCTTAGCTGTGTGACTGGGGGCAAGGCATCCACCATTTCTGACTCTCAGTTTCTTCATCTATAAAGTAACACAGCCTGGTACATATGTAGTAAAACTGCAGTGTAACCCTGCTGAAGCCAGGAACACTCAAGGTTCAGTCTCAGAGTGGCATTGGATTTAAGAAGTGCACCTAAACAGATAAAGCCACAGAAAAATCCATTCCTCACTTGATGCTCTTGATGAGAAAAGTGAATCTAAACAAAGTCCACATAATACTCTCAGAAGCCGCTTTCTTCTCTTGTCCACTTCTATCCTGTGCCTGGTTTGGCTCCATTCTCCTCAAACACCCTGAAAACTCCTCCAACCCCAGACTATTAAGTTCTTTCTCATCTTCCCTCCTCCCTCCCCTCAACCCCAATACTTTATTATGTGGATCAACTTGGCCTCCCATCCAGTGATAGGGAAAATAAGGGTGGTAACTACAGGGTCCCTCATAGGATTCTCTTTGTCAGGATGAGGATCCTGCACAGTGACCTGTGTCCATCCCAATTACTACTATATTTAAAGTTGTGAAAGAACAAAAATGATTAACATATGAATATTCAAGGACTTCTGCTAAGCCCCACCTACTAATAAGGCTGCCTTTCTCCAGTTTCTTCCCATCCTTACCTTCTAAAGACAGTCTTGCACTGCCAGGTAGAATCTTTTACTTTGGGAATAGAGAATGCAGTCAGAGGATAAGCAGAGAAGAACCTCGTCAGAGGGTGGTAGGGAGGGGAAATAACTTGGCAAAAAAGATTGTCTGTTTACTTTATTGAGAATACATGAGGGAGATTTCACCACTGCCCAAGATGTAAAAAATTTTTTTAGTGTTGCTCTCATCCTCACAAGAAAAAGCCAAATAAACTACAAATTAGAACTTTTCTTGAACTCATCAGAGATCTGACGTTGGGGGACAATTAAGTACCGTGAAACCCCAGGAGGGACAGGCATCTCCAAGGAGAGACTGGCTCTCCTGTGACAGAGCCCAGGAGGAAGAGGCACTGGCCACCATACAAGCAGATAAGAAGAAAACAACTAGGCATTTAATAATTGCTAGCAGCCAAGTGTTGGCTAGCATGACAGTATAGAGCCCCAGACTCAACTGAGTTTTAACATAGTTTTAGGCTCTTTTTCATGGACCTCTTACAGATATTCATGACAAAGATTGGTGAGAGATTGTAGGAAGCTTTGGAAGTGCAAATGTGCAGGAGGGCTTCAGTAACTACTAGAGGAAAGGTACACAGTGCTGTCACTCTCCCAAGATCCTTCTCTCATATGAAACAAAACCTTTAAGCTACTTGGGCAGAGGCAGCAAATCTTGTTGTCCCCAAGGGCATAGGCAAATCCAATTATTGGTGAGAGAAGGATAAAAGAAAAATCTTTCTATCCAGTAGAGGGCAGGAAACTGTCTCAGGCCTATAATCCTAAACTAATGCCACTACACATCTCTTATTGCTGGACTAGGCAGGAAATCCCATCCTGTGCAAACTCACCACAAACAGAAGGTAGAGATTGGCTTCCATGGGGAGGAGGGACAGGAATGCTAAGGAATTCCCAGTTCTGAGGTCCAAACTCACAGTGCTGCCTAAGACCAAGGCTGGAATGCAATAAAAAAAACACCTCCCTGCACCTACAATGAGCCTCACGAGCACTGAGTAACAAGCAAAATCAGTCTACTACTCAGGAAGGAGCAAGAATGTGGACAGAGAGTCCTTTTGTGGTGAAGGGGTGCAGGGATGGCTGAGGAGGGATCACTGAGAAAAATCCCCCAGCATCCTAGTTCCAATCCTAAGTACAAGGCAGTTCTAGAGGAATTTGAAAACTAATATACTGAAGACAACCATACTAACAATGAAACCCAAACCCAGCTCAACTCCCAACTAGATCAACCCAATCCCACATGCTAATAATGGTCTGACAGAACAGGAGACATGCCTATTCCCAGGAATAAATTCTATTTTTCTCGGTCTCTACTATTCTATATATAATCTCTGACATTCAATAAAAAATACAAGAGACATCAAAAAAGCAAGAAACAAATGTCCCATTGCCAGAGACAAAGCAATCAATCAAACCAGACTCAGAAATTATTCAGATGTTGAAACTATCAGAAAGGGACTTTAAAACAACTAAAAGTGATATGATATAGAATCTAATGGAACAGGTGGACAATATGAAAAATAGGTAAAAGAGTTTCAGCAAATAGGTGAAAACTATAAGATTGAGTCTAATGAAAATCCTAGAAATAAAAATCACAGTATCAGAGATGAAGAATTCTTTCAGTGGTTCATCAGTAAACTAAACATGGTGGAGGAATGAATTAGTGAAGATAGGCCAGTAGAAATCACCAAACAAAAACTCAAAGAAAACAAGTGACAAAAACAAACACATAAAAATGAACAGAGAATTCAGGAGCTGTGACACAATATCAAACGGTCTAACATAAGTATAATTGGAGCCACAGAGAGGGGAGACAGAAAGTGTGTGTGAGAGAGAGAGAGAGAGAATGAGAAAGAGAGAATGAGAAAGAGAGAGAGGAAGAGAGAGCATGAGAGAGAGAGAGAGAGAGAGAGAGAGAGAATATGAAGCACAGGAACTATTAAAGAGATAGTAGTTGAGAATTTTCCAAAAATGATGGAGAAAGCCCACACATGAACCCACAGATTCAAGAAATTAAGAGAGCATTCGAAGAATAAGTATCAAACAAAACAGACTCTAGATACCGTGTATTCAAAACTAAATATAAACAGAAAATCTTGAAGGGGGAAAAATACAAATTACTTAAGGTGTAAAGATAAGAACTACAGCCAGCTTCTTGGATGAAACAATGCAAGCTAGAAGACAATTACGAGATACCTTTAAATATCGACAGAAAAAACGACTGTTATCCAGCAGTCTTCCCAGTAAAAAGTATCTTTCAAAAATGAAAGCAAAATAAAGACTTTTTCAGACAAACAAAAGCTGAGAGACATTATTTCCAGATGACCAGAGCTACAACAAATGTTAAAATAAGCTGAGGCAGGAGGAATATAATACCAGACAAAAATTTAGATATACACGAAGAAATGAGTAGCTCTAGAAATTTTTTTTTAATGAAGGTAAATATAAAGGCTGTTTTTTCTTACTTGCTCTAAAAGATAACTGACTACAGGAAAAATAGTAACAATGGATTGTGGAGTTTGTAACTTATATAAAAGCAAAATATATGATAATAACACAAAGGATAGGCAGGAGGAATTGAAAGTATGCCATTATAAAGTTCTCACGCTTTAGGTGAAGTTGTATAATATTTTTGAGGGTAGACTGCTACAAATTAAAAGTGCATATTTTAAAACCTAGGTAAACCACTAAGCGTTTAAATTCTAAAAACAGTTGTAATAATAAGCCAATAGCAGATTTAAAATTGAATTTAAAGAACACTCAATCCAAATGAAAGCAGGAAAAGGAAAAACAAAAAAGAAAAGGGATGGGAGAAACAGAAAACAACTAGCAAGATGGTAGATTTAAATTCAACTATATCATTATATATACATTAGTATATACTATATATTACATTAAATGTTGATGCTCTAAATACACCAATTAAAAGACAGAAATTGTCAGATTGCATAAAAAGGTAAAGACAACCAAATGTTGTCTACAAGAAATCCACTTGAAATATAAAGATCTTGACAGGTTAAAAGGAAAAGAATGGAAAAGAGTATACCATGAAAGTATTAATCAAAAGAGGCTTTATGAATATAAGACAAAGTAGATTACAGATCAAGGCAATAATCTGCAGCAACAATCTTTATGAATCTCACAACATAATATTGAGCAAAAGAAGCAGGTACACACAAGTACATACTGCATGATTTCATTCTTATAAGGTACAAGAGTGGGCAAAACTATGTTGTTAGAAGTCAAGATAATAGTTACCTTTTGGCAAGGGATGGTAATGACTAGAAAGGAGGATTTCAAGGTGCTGATAACCTTCACTTTCTTGATCTGAATTCTGCTTACATGAAGGTGCTCAGTTTGTGAAAATCCATTGATTTAACATGTTTGCTAAGTTTGATGTCCTGCATTATATAGCACTGCAAGAAAAAAGGTTTTGTTTTTTTTTAAATTAAAGATCTCATTAAGATACGTGATAAGAATAACATGTAAGTCAGGAGTGGAAGGTACATGTATTCTAAGGTCTTTTATATTATTCAAGAAAAGGGTAAAGATATTAACTGATTTTGGTAAATTCAGGATGGTCTTTTAATTTCTAAAGAAACCGTTAAGAAGATAAAAACAAGTGTATAGCTTTCTGATTAGTAGAGGAGAAAATGGAATGGTACCAAGTAAGCAATCCAAAGGAAGGTGAGAAAGAGGAGGAAAAAAATAATTTTTAATGGAATAAATAGAAAGCACAAATAAATGATAGATATATATCCATCTTATATATATGTTTAAATTTAAATAAAAAAAGAGTAAATGCTCTAGTTCAAACACAGAGGTTTTGTTTAACCAAAAGCATTTTAAAGATTAAAAAGCTAGCCATAAAGGACAAATATGGATAATACATTCCACTAGAAAATAACTTATTCACAGAATATATAAAGAGGTTCTAAGAACAATAAGAAAAAAATAAGAATCAAATAGAAACATGGGCAAAAAAACTTGAACAGTCCCTTCATAAAAAGAAAAATCAAATGGTCAATAAATATGTGAAAATAAACTCAACCTTAATAATAATCAGAAAATTAAAAATGATTACACTTGAAATCATTTGTCATTAGGGAAATACAAATCAAAACAATTAGATTACCCTACACATTTATTAGAATAAATCCAAAAACCTGATAAAGCAAATGTTATCCAGGATGTGGAGCAATAGGAACTCTTACTTGTTCCTGGTGGGAATGCAAAATGGTACAGCTACTTTGGAAAATAATTTGGTAGTTTCTTAACATAGAAAATGGCTTATGCAAGTGTTCTGATTTGAATAACTGGAAGAAAGGCCTTCTAAATACAACAGCAAATGCAAAAGTCTCAAGAGATGAATCAGCTTGCTATGTCCAGGAACAGAGAAGGCCACTGTGGCTGAAGCATGGAGAAATTGGGTTGGCATTGCAGTTCCCTGATGGCCAGTGATGTTGAGCATCTTTTCGTGTGCTTATTGGCCATCTGTACATTGTCTTTGGGAAAATGTCTATTTGAATTCTTGGCCATTTTAAAATTGGGTTATCTTTTTACTGTTGGGTTCTAAGAGTTACTTCTATATTCTGGATACAATGCTCTTATCAGATATATGATTTTCAAATATTTCTTATTCTGAGTTGTCTTTTCGATTTCTTGCTAATGTCCTTTGACGCACAAAAGTTTCTCAATATTGATGAAATCCAATTTATCAAATTATTTCTTTGGGATTGTGTTTTTGCTGTTAATCTAAGAAACTATTGCTTAATCCAAAGTCACAAAGATTTATACCTATGTTTTCTTTTAAGATTTTTATAGTTTTAGCTCTTACATATAGATTTTGAAACCCTTTGGAGTCAACTTTTGTATATAGTATGAGGTAGAGGTCTAAATTCATTCTTTTTCATGTTGATATCCAGTTGTCCCAGTACTATTTGTTGAAATCAACAACTGGTTTTTGTATATTGGTCTTGTATCCTGCAACCTTGATAAACTCATATATTAGTTCTTGATTCTTTTTTATAGTTTCAATGAGATTTTCTACACAGATAGTTATGCCATCAGCAATACAGTTTTACTTCATTTTCTGCCTGAATGTATTTTATTGCTTTTTCTTGCCTTATTGCACTGGCTAGAATCTCCGGTATAGTTTTGAATAGAAGTGGCAATAGCAAACATCCTTGACTTGTTTCTGATCTTTGGGGGAAAGCATTCAATTTTTTACCATTAAGTACATTGATAGCTATGGGGTTTTTGTAGATGCCCTTTATGAGATATAGGAAGTTATTTTCCATAATATGCTCAGATCTTTTACTGGAAATGCATGGTGGATTTTGTCAATATATCTTCTGTACCCATTTAGATAATCATATTATTTTTCTTTTTTAGTATATTAATATGGTGAATTGCATTGATTATTTTTTTCAAATATTAAACCAACCTTGCATTCTTCGGATAAATTCCACTGGACTATGGTATATTATTAAGTTAGATCTGCTTTGTTAAAATTTTGTTTAGAATTTTTGCATCTATGTTAATAATATGTATTAGATTGTAGTTTTCTTATAATGTTTTCATCTGGTTTTGGTATCAAAATAGTGCTGTCTTCATAAAATTAACTGGGAAGTACTTCCTTCTCTTCCATTTCCTGCAAGAGTTTGTATAGAATTTGCATTCTTTCTTTCTTAAATGATTGGTAGGATTCACCAGTGAATTTATCTGGGCCTGGAGATTTGTGTGGGAATATTTTTAGCTACAAACTCAATTTCTTAGTAGATATGAAGCTATTCATGTTATCTCACTTCTTGAGTGAGATATAGTAATTTGTTTCAAAAAACTTGTCCAACCTCATCTCAGGTGTTGAATTTACTGGCATGAATTTATTCATATTATTCTCTTATTATCCTTTTAATATTTTTGGAATCTGTAGTGATGTCGACTCTTTGATTCCTAATATTGGTAATTGTGCCTTCTCCCTTTTTTCCTGAGTAGTTTGACTAGAGACTTATCCATTTCAAAGAACTAGCTTTTTGTTTCACTTCTCTATTATTTTTGTCTTCTATTTCATTGATTTCTACTCTAATCTTCACCTCTGCTCACAGGCTTTTTTTTTTTTTTTTTTCCTAGTTTCTTAAGGTGGAAGCTTAGGTAATTGATTTGAGACCTTTTTTCCTTCTGTAATATAAGTTTTTAGTGTCATACATTTCCATGAAGCACGGTTTTAGTGGTATCCCATAAATTACTTTTGATATGTTATTTTTATTTTCATTAAGTTGATATCACTTTCTAATTTATCTTTTAATTTATTCATTGATCCTTGG
This sequence comes from Pteropus alecto, assembly GCF_000325575.1. Taxonomy (NCBI): domain Eukaryota; kingdom Metazoa; phylum Chordata; class Mammalia; order Chiroptera; family Pteropodidae; genus Pteropus; species Pteropus alecto. The sequence continues at coordinate 47,663,121 of NW_006494614.1, read as the reverse complement.
ATTATTTAGATGTGTGTTATTTCATTTCTAAATATTTGGGGAATTTTCATAACTGTTATGATTTCTAATTTAATCCATTACCATCAGAGAACATACTTTGTATGACTTTAATCGTTTTAAATTAATCAAGAATTGTTTTACAGTCCAGAATATGGTCTATATTGGTAAATATTCCATATGCACTTAAAAGCAATGTGTATTCTTCTGTTGTTGGGTAGAGTGTTCTAAAATGTCAATTAAGTCAAGTTGGTTGATAGCATTGTTCAAGTCTCCTATATCTTATTTTCTCTATTTCTTCTATTAATTAATAAGAAAGGGATGTTGAAGTCTCTGGACATAATTGTGAATTGTCTATTTCCCCTTGCAGTTCTACAGCTTTTCTCTAATATAGTTCGAAATTTTGTTATTACATGCACATGATTTTAGGAGTATGTCCTCTTGATGATTTGATCCTTTTCTCATTAGGAAATGATATTATTCATCATTGATAATATTCTTTCCTCTGAAATCTACTTTGTTTGACATTAATATAGTCATGCCAACTTTGTGATAGCATGCTTTATATTTTTCAATCCATTAAACCTATTTAATGGATTGAAACGGACTTTAGAGTATTTCATGTAGGCAGCATACAGTTGGGTCTTGCTTTTATATTTAATCAAATGATCTATGCCTTTTAGTTGAGGGTAGATTGTTTAATGTGACTATATGGCTAGGTTTAAATCTATCATCTTACTATTTCATCTCTGTTTCCAAGTATGCTCACCCAATTTCCCCTAATGACAACATCCCACATAACCAAGAATCACTGTACTTTGTGGCTTGATGTCCATTGTCTTGAAAATGATAATTTTATATATTTTATTTGCTGTTGTTTCAAGCATAGGAGAAAATCCAGTCTGTTAGTCTATATTAGCCAGAATCAGAAGACCATGGCCAGAAGGATCATACTGAAGCATATTTGCAAGTTGGAAAGATCTAGGAAAAAGAGAGAGGAAGAAGAGAGATGATGCTGCAAAGGGGATAATTGCAGGAGGGAAATCCTTGACAAGCAGGGGAAATGTAATCAAGGTCCCTGGTAGAGGATGTAACCTTACTCGAATTGGAATACTTTCTCCATTATGACTAGAGAAAATTCAGGTATAGGGGTCCAGATGTAAGTAGATCAGTAGAAATAGTGGTTGAGAGAAGTGTTTTAATTTGGGTTCCCTCAGCAGACCCTGAGATAGGGAGTTGCACATATTCACTTAAGGTGAGATCCCAGGAAACACTATTACAGGAGTGGGTAAGTGAGGCAGGGAGGGAAGGCAGCAAATAAAGGAAACATTATCAAGCAAGTTACTACTATTGGTACTGGACCTTAATGTGGTGCAAATGCCTGAGTTATCCCAAATTAAGAGGCAAGAAAGCTAGGGCGTTTTTACATTAACTCCCATCAGTCCTTGCTTGATTGAGGGGTACAAATTTCCCAGCACTCAGTGCCTCCACAAGCCAGAGCAATCCAGAGAAAGGTTTTAAGCAGATAAAGTCTGGCCAGCCTGCTGAAATGGAAAGGCTTGAAGGGGTATTTGGGGGTGAGGGTGGGGGCACTGATAGTATCTCAACATGTCATCTCAGCATCTTGTCTTGCTGCTTGTGGATCCAGTATTTAGTCTATACAATATAAGGAAAGGTCATCATCTGAGAGTGGAGACTTGAGGAGGAAATGTCATTTTCAGATAGGTATCCTGAGTGAGACTGCATTGGCCCTATGTGCTACAACTATTGATCAGCCTTTCATTTTAACACAGGCACACACATGTGCATGCACATGCAACCATTTCCCCCCAAACATTCCACGGCACTAAGAGTCCACAGGGCTGTGTATAGCACACAGATAAGATGAAGGCAGCAAGAAGCATTTAAAAGATATAGAGTTAAAATGTGGAACCATGGGCCCTGGTTTGGCCTCTTCGTGAGCTTTGGGATGTCAAGAATTAGTTTTCCAGTTGGTAAAATGGTGCTAACTTACCTCCCAGGACTACTGTGAGAATGAAGAAAAACAGGGAATTTAAGACCACTCTATAAACTTTACAGCACTGTGCACATGAAGGAATTATTACTAATAGAGGCCACTTGGTACTTGTAAGATGCCCCAGAGAAAGAGTCACTAAAGATAAGCTTCCCAATAAAACCGATGCAAGATCAAGAGAAAACCTCTGGGAGGTCAATAAAAGACTTGATACTGAAAGTGTGGTCTATGGTCCAGCAGCATCGACATCGTCTGGGATCTTGTTAAAAATACAAAACTAAGATACCAGCTCAGAACTGAATTCGAATCTGCTGAAACAGAATCTGCATTATAATAAGATTCCCAGGTGGTATAAATGCACATTGAAGCTGGAGACTCACTGGTCCTGTTGTTGGGGTGAGGGCCTGCCTCTTTTCTCTCACTCACCCCTCTGATTTCTGGGGCAGCTCAGCTGCCTCTACCTTAGATTTTGGGCTCTAGTCTGGATCTGCTCCAGAGAGACACTGAGCTTGAATTACCCCTCATCTTACTCTTTTAGCAAGGCTCTGTATTCTCATTGTTGAACTGGAAAATTATTATAACTATGTTTGTAATAATGATTCTGAAATAAGAAATGGTAGAACCATCATGTTCAGAAAAGTATGATAATGCATTTCTGAAATTTACCACCTAAAATGATTAAAATTAACAACAAAGTCCTGTTGCTTAATTTATGTGAACTGTGGCAATCCGGAAAAGTCGTCAGTGCAAAATGACTCATTCCCTGAGGGTTTTGAATAAGATTCTAAAATCATCACCCATGGTTTTCCTGCACTTTGAAGTGACAGAACAAATGACAGCAGAGATGGGCACTGCCCCTTAAGTCCAGAACAGCTGAAACACAAATATCACACAACAATAACATCCTCATCCAAAAACAACTTGCAATAAGGATGTTATTTCTGGGATTTGCTTGTGCATTTTAGTTAATAAGCATTTGTGCACCTGTAGGCAGAGCCCCAGGACCGGGATGGTCTAGGGGGGAGGGGAGTTGTACAGTCAATCAACAAACTTGATACCTCCTCCATAGGAGGTCCTGTTCTAAAGACGTGAAAATGAATCCAACTCTAAGAGCAAAACTCTCATAAAGCAAAACCTGGGAGCCATAATGAAGATATACATGAGGATGCTAAGGAGGAGAGTCTGGGAAAGCATTTCAAGAAGTGACCTTGAGACGAAGGGTAAAATGGGGGTTGGTCAATAATCAGAAGTGAGTATATTGTATAAGAAGGAAACAGCCTGCACAAGACCCAGAGACAGAAAGGGTTTATGACTATTCTTCCAACAGGACAATCTAATGCTACGGAAGAAAAATAAGTAGCCCTTTGGATCATGTGACAAACTATGGTTAACTCCATGGACACTGACAGAATGCTTTGTTGGCCTCTGGATGTATAACAGCCTCCAGGTGACTGCTCTGAGCTCACTGCTCCCTAGTCACCCTGCAGCCAACCCGTTTCCCACTCCATCTTTGGGTGCTCTGCCTATTTCATTCTTCTACCCCCTTGCCTATGGAAGATATCTACTGATCTTCCAACTTCAACTGGGGTTGCCTTTTTTATTTTTTTGAAGCCTCCGCACCACCCCCAAACCTGACCCTTTCCTCAGCATGGATGGGGATGCCATGGACAAGTGCAACACAGCAGAAAGCATGAATTAGATGGAAAGGAGTTGATTTTGGTTTCGGGCAATTTGAGATTGAAGTACTTGTAAGAAATCCAGTTGGGGATGTCTCAAGGCAGTGGGTTTTGACTCAGGGAAGAGATAATGATTGAGGATATGGATTTGAGACTCATCATAAAATCAAAGCAAATGTATTTATCACCTACCTGCTTCTGCTTTTGCACATCTCCTGTTGTAATGGATGAAGCCAGAGCCTCTACAAATCACCCCCCATCCCACTACTAAGAACAATGCACCAGCATTTTCCTCTCTCCTATTATAAACATTCTCTTCTCCATTGGATTAATCTCACCAGGAATCTCATTTCCTTAAATTATAAAAGATAAACCTCTTGCCTTTTCAGCAACTACTCCGTATCTCTGTTCCGGAAGTACAGCCACTTGCTGAATTATCTGGATTCTGTTACCCTCCTTACACTCTCCTCTGGCTTTGTCCCCAACTCCACCAGATCTGCTCTTACCAATGTCAACAATGACTTCACATGGCTCTTTCCGTACTCATCTTATTTGACTACCAGCTTTCTTCATCTGTTTCTAAGACATTACAACCTCAATCTCCAGCTTCATTTCCCATCCTTCTGGCCACTTCTTCTCAATATCTTTTCTGGTTCTGCCTCATGTTCTTGACACTTATGTGCTGGACTGTCCAGGGATCAGCCCTTGGACTTTTCTTTTCTACCCATCTACTTGATTTCTCCACTTGATGTCTAATGGGCATCTTAAGTATAATTTATCCCAAACTAAGCCTTTGATATTCCCCTTCAAAATTAGATCTTCCCACGGTTTCTTCCATGCCATTTAATGGCCATTCTACTCTTCCAGGTTGCTCAGGAGAAAAACTTGGTGTTGAGAGTGATTTCAGCAAAACTGCCGAGTAGGCAGCCCTTAAGTTCCCGCTTTTCCACAGAAACATCAAAAAACAAGTAGAAATCATTAGAATCAATTTTGTCAGAGCTCTGGAAAATAGTCAAAGGTTTATAGTAACAACCAAATGCTGAACCAAGAAAAGGGCAACTTCAAAAGTATACAATGGTTAGTAGGGGCTGGGGGAGTGGATGGGAACGGGAGGGGTTTTTTTGAAGGGGGCAGGTTATTTATAATAGGTACAGAGTTTCAGTTTGGGATGATGAAAAGTTTTGGAGATGCACAGTGGTGATGGCTGCACAACAATATGAATGTACGTAATGCCACGGAACTGTACACTTAAAAATGGTTAAAACGGCAGATTTTATGTTAAGTATATTTTATCACAATAAAAACATGAAACAGAAAAAAAAAACTGTAGGAAAGCTTTGTGCCATTTTAACTAGCCTTTGCCCTACCCTCTCTTTGTCTCGGCAGCAGTCTTGAAGATGTCAGCTTATGTTACTAGTGTGAGGCTCTGATCCCTGGTTCTGGAAGAAGCACAGAAGACCCTATTTGCAAAGTATTGTGTACATCTGCTTTAACCTATTTCAGGGCTATATGAAGAACTAATATAAGGCACTTGTCTCTGTTTCACCTAAATCAGAACTCACCCAGACTGGAAAAGCAGCAGACATTGCTTGAAAACATGGTAAGGCTGACAATCTGCAGATACCTGAGGCAAAAGATTATGGTTAAGATGTACAATGGACCACCTAAGGCCTGGGAGGAAAATCTGGGTCAAGAATTTCTTTGGGAAATTAGGGCATTAAAAAACACCTATATATAAGAGGAATTTAGAAAGCCAAACACATTCTTAGAAAAGAACTAGAAGACCTCAAGCTTTCACCTCAGGGTGGTCTCTAGGTTCAGTGGAAGCCTGGTAAGTGCTGAAGAAGAGCCATAGCACAAAGCCAATCTGCAAACACAAGAAGAAGTATGTTTGTTTGTTCATTCATTTGCTAGCTTCTGGGGTTCAAGAAAATCTCTGTCAAAACACTAGCTGAACATATGTTGAAGAAGAGAGACATTAGTGACTACACATGAAAAGGAATATAGTCTTTAGAAAAAGATAGAAGTCACTAGACAAATGAACCACCACCGCCTTTAACAATCGAAACAAAACAAAATAAAACAATTCTCCCCCAAGCAAACCCTGAGGGAATGAGAAAATCTAATTTCTCATCTCTGTCAAAACACTAGCTGAACATATGTTGAAGAAGAGAGACATTAGTGACTACACATGAAAAGGAATATAGTCTTTAGAAAAAGATAGAAGTCACTAGACAAATGAACCACCACCGCCTTTAACAATCGAAACAAAACAAAATAAAACAATTCTCCCCCAAGCAAACCCTGAGGGAATGAGAAAATCTAATTTCCAGAGTAACCACATAATAATATTCAAATGTGCACTTTTCAACAACAAAAAAATCACAAATATAGAAATAAACAGGAAAGTATGGCCCATTCACAGGAACAAAATTAATAAACTGAAATAGTCCCCAAGAAAACCCAGACATTAAAGTTTGACTATATAACGATTTTAAAATAACTATGAAATATGTTCAAAGAACTAAAGGGTAACATGAACAAAGAACTATAGAAATATGTGATGCATGAAAAAACTGAAAATATCAATAAAGAGAACTTATAAAAATGAACCAAATGGCAATTCTGGAGATAAAAAGTATAATTATTGAAATGGAAACCTTATGGAAAACAGTGTAATAGTTCCTCAAAAAATTAAAAATATAAGTACCATAGGATCCAGCAACCCCACTGCTGCATATATCCAAAGAAAATGAGATCAGTATCTAGAAGAGATATCTACACTCCCATGGTCATTGCAACATTATTCACAACGAAAAACATGGAAACAACCTAAGTATCTGTCAACAGATGAATGGATAAAACACACACACACACACACACACACACACACACACACACAAATATTATTCAGCCTTTAAAAAGAAGGAAATCTTGTCATTTGCAACAACATGGATACACCTGGAGGGCATCATGGGAAGTAAAACAAGCTAGACATAGAAAGACAAATACTGCATCAAATAATTTATATGTGGAATCAAAAAAGTCAAACTCATAGAAGCAGAGAATAAAGTGGTGGTTGCTAGGGGCTAGAGAAATGGGATATATTGGTAATTTTTTAAAACCTTCACTAGAGGGGTTCAACAGAAAATTTAAACATTCAGAAGACTGAATTAGTGATCCTGAAAATAGGACAACTAAAATTATCCAGTCCCTGGTGCACGAAAAGAAAAAAGAATGAAGAAAAGTGAACAGAGCCTGTGGGACCTGTGGCACACCATCAAAAGGGTCAATATATTCATTATGGGAGTCCCAGAAGGAAAAGAGAGAGAGAAAAGGGGGCAGAAAAACTATCTGAAGAAACAATCACTGAAAATTTCCCATGTTTGATGAAAGACATGAATCTACACATTCAAGAAATTCAACGAACTCCATGTCAAAGATCTACACTAAGACACATTATAATCAAACTGTCAAGAGACAAAGACAAAGAAACTTGAGAGAAGCAAGAGGGCAGTAACTTGCCATGTACAAGGGCTCCTCAAAAAGATTAACAGCCTATTTCTCACTAGAAACTATGATGCCCAAAAGGCAGTAGGATGACATATTTAGGACTGAAAGAAAAACAAAAAACAAAAACTGTCAACCTGGCAAAATTGTCCTTCAAAAATAAGGGAGAAATTAAGGCATTCCCAGATAAACAAAAGCTTAGGGAGTTCATTACCACTAAATATACTCTAAAAGAAATGGTAAAGGGAGTTTTTCAAGTTGAAATTAAAGACCACTTGAGTGGCCTGTATGAAACCATATGAAGAAATAAAGATTTCCAGTCAGGGTAACTAAATAGGCAAATATAAAAGTCAGTATTAAGTATACTTAGTTCGTAATTCTACTTTTTATTTCCTACATAATTTAAAAGACAAATGCATAATTTAATTATAAATCTATCATACTGGGCACACTATAAAGATGTAATCTGTGATGACAACATAAAGGAAAGACAAAGCTGTAAGGGGCAGAGTTTTACATGCTATTGAAGTTAATTGGTATCAATTCAAACTAGATTGCTATAAATTTAGGATATTCAATATAATCTCCATGGAACCACAAAGAAAATATCTAAGTATCTTATCTAATAAATGTAATCAAAGGACATGAGAAGGGGATCAAATCATTTTACTAAAATCAACTAAACACAAAAGGCGGATGTAATGGAAAAAATTAGGGATTAAAAAAAGGTATGACGCATGGAGAATGGAAAACAAACACCAAATGGAAGTAATGCCTTCCATATTAGTAATTACATTAAATGCAAATGGATTAAACTCTCCAATCAAAAAATAGAAATTGGAAGGTTGGATTAAAAAAACCCCTTTGATCCAAAATACTATCCATGAGAGTTTAACATCAAAAGACACAAAATAAGTTGCAACTGAAAAGACAGAAAAATGCATTCTATGCAAATGGGAACCAAAAGAGAGCTGAGGTGACTATATTATCAGACAAAATAGATTGTAAGTCAAAAACTGTTACAAGAGATAAAGAAGGACAATAAATAAAAGAGCTGAGTCATCAAGACATAAAAATTACAAACACATATGCACCAGAGTGCCAAAATATCTGAGGCAAATATTAACAAAATTAAAGGGAGAAACAGACAGCTCCACAATAATAGAGACTTGTGGAGACTTCAGTACACCACTTTCAATCATGCATAGAACATCCTCAATGGAATGAAGACAGAAATCAGTAACAGAAGGAAAACTAGAAAAATCACAAATATGTGGAAATTAAACAACACACTCAACCAACCAATGGGTGAAGAAATCACAAGAACCTTGAGATGAATGAAAAAAACATACCAAAATTTATGGAATATGGCAAAAGCAGTGCTCAGAGGGAAATTTATAGCTGTAAATGCCTACATTAAGATCTCAAATAAAAAACTTAATATTACATCTTGTAGAACTAGAAGAAAAACTAAACCCAAAGTTGGCAAAAGGAAATAATAAAAAATAGAAGTGAGATAAATTAAATATAGAATAGAAAAACAATAGAGAGTACTGATGAAACCAAGTCAGTTCTTGGAAAAGATCAATAAATTTGACAATTCTTTAGTTGCTGACAAAAAAGATAGAAGATATAAATAACTAAAAGCAGAAATGAAAGCGGGGACATGACTGCTGTCCTTACAGAAATAAAATTATAATATGAACAATTATACACCATCAAATCAGATCGCCTAGATGAAATGGACAAATTCCTAGAAATACATAAATTACCTAAACTAACATAGAAAATCTCAACAGATCTATAACAAGAAAAGAGATTGAATCACTAATCAAAAACCTCCCAACAAAGAAACGTCCAGCACCAGATGGTTTTATTGAATTTACTAAATATTTAAAGAATTAACTCCAATTCCTCTCAAACACTTCCAAAAAATAAAAAAAGAGGGAACACTTCCTAATTCATTCTATAAGGTCAGCATTACTCTGATACCAGAGCCAGCTGAAGACAGAACAAGAAAATTACAGACCAATATCCCTCATGAATATAGATACAAGAATGCTCAACAAAATATTAGCAAACTGAATCCAACAGCATATTAAAAGAATTATATATCATAACTAAGTGAGATTTAGAACGGGAATGCAAGAATAGTTCAACGTAAGAAAATCGATCCATTTACACATTAATAGAATGAAGGGGAAAATCTACAAGGTCATCTCAATTGATGCATAAAAAATTGATGCATTTCACAAAATCCAACACTTTTTTCATAATAAAAACACTAAAAAACTAGGAATTTGTCTCTCTCATCTTATATTCTACTGCTTCTTCCTTACCTCCCCATTCACTCTGATCTTCTTTCATTATTCTCCTTACTGTTCTTTCAGCATGTCAGATACGTATCTCAGGGCCCTTGCACTTGCTGTTCCTTCTACCTTGAATACTCTTCCTACAGATATCAGCCTAGCTGACTCACTCACTTCCTTCAGGTTTTTTTTCAGGTCGTCTTTAGTATTTCCCTATCTTATCTAAAATTTCATGCCCATAGACCCTGGAATTTCATATTCTCCTACTCTATTTTTTCCGCTTATCATCACTAAGATACTAAGTATTTTTTAAATTTACATTTATAGCCCATTTAGAATGTAAGCTATATAGAGCAGAGTTCTCCCCACCCAACCACTATTTTGTTCGCTGTGGCTAGAACAGTACCTGGGACATAATAACTGCTCAACAAATATCTATTCAGTGATTTAATTAATCCATATTTAGGTGAAGATTGAAGCCACAGTACAGATGACAGCTTCAGGAAGAGTGCGCAGAGTGAAAAGGGATATGGATTGAGCATAGACCCCGGTGACCCCTACCATGCAAGGAAATAGCAGTTGATCCCATGGAGAACCAAATAGACTAATTATGATAGTGAATCTTATCGAGATTATCAATGACCTCACTAAACTCTAACAAACTTGAATATTAAGCCTTGAAATTCAATTCAAGGGCATAAGAGAAAAAGAATGAAGAAAGCTCAGTACCTCTCACTTTAGGCTGAAATAATTTTTTAGAATAATTCCCTAGAATACTGCATTTCAAGGACTCACTGAGAAGCCTATGGTGGGGGCTTACAAAGGAAACCTCACATTGTGTGATGGTGCATACCTGGAGTTCCTATCAGGTATTAAACAAGAAATTGGGTAACTTAAAAAAAAAAAAAAAAGTGAATCCTTGCTTATACAGATCAGATCCTTATGCAATGCAAATAATTCACAATAGGTTAAGTGATGGTAAGTGCTAAGTAAACATGTGTTTCTCCCCAAATGCTAGAGGAACCCAACAGTGGGGTGGGATAAGTCCTCATTGTAGAGATCTCGGCAGTCTTGGTCAAGGCGGAAGAATTCAAGCTGGGCTTAAGAGTAATGAGTGACTTTCGAATGCAGGGCATAAAATATGTGTGGTGGGAGAGTTGGACAGATCAGAATACTAAAATGGGTTATGAATCTAGAAACAGGTTGAAGTTCTGGCTAGATTCACAGTACAGTATTGGGGGAACCATTGAAGATGTTTGAAAAAGGGACATAAGGAGATGAAACTGGTATCAAAAAAGAAATGGCAAATTTCTGTTCTTGGACCAACATAACTCCTAATATTTTGTAAATGCAGTTATTCATTTTGCCAGCTCCAGTGCCTGAAAGTTTTTCAATGGCTTCTCATTGTTTTCAGAATAAAGACCTAAACTTTTCCCACAAAATCTACATAGTTCAGTCTCTATTTTTGGCTCCCACCATGCTGGCTGCCCTGGCTTTCCATGCTGCTGCCACGCTGGCCTACTTGAAGTTTCCCTTCCATGTCACTCCCACCACAGGGCTTTTGTACCTGCTATCTAGCTGCCTAGACAGCTGTCCCCTCTCCTCTTTGCCTAGTTAAATCTTCCTTCAGATCACAACTTAAGCACTCCTTCCTGAGGGAAACTCCTCAACCTTCCATATCATGGCACTACATATTTCTCCATCACAGCACTTAGCACTGAATACATTTAGTTATCTTCGATTAACGTCTTCTTTAGGTTGAAGCTCCATTAGAGTAGGGGCTTTCCCCCCTGGTTGACAACTATACCTCCAACGTCTGCACATTGAAAGTACTCAGTAACTATTTGTTGGAAGAGAAGTCAAGATGCCAGAAAGAACCATTTGGAGGGGTGACTGCTTATCAGTCTTCTTTTTTAAAGTGGGCATTAGATAATGAGGCATTATAATTCATTCTATCTTCTGCTGTTTTAAGTCTCTTAGAGCTTGTCAAAGCTCATATGGTTTGCCAAGGTTCAAACCCAGGCTTGCCTTTTTAAGCAAGCATGTGTTTTCTGTTACAGTATGTATGTGTGAGCAAGGAAGAGGGAAGAGGAGGAAGTCTTCTCACAAGTACAAATCTGATCCTATTGTTTCTTCTTTTTTCAGTATATAGGTCATCGAGTCTCACTTACTTAAAAGCTTATAAACCTGCAAGCAGAGGCAGCAGACTGTTTTTTCACTGCCCTTTCTTGGAAAGGCTTTGCTTATTTGGTGCTTTTTCACTCTACTTCCTCTTATCTTGGATTTGTGACACGTAACTGAACTCAAAAAACAAACATGAATTGAGCGCTTCTGTGTGAAGGCACCTAAGACTGGCAGAGATGATGTTATAGACCAATGCCAAGTTCATCTGCCCTTCCAAAGGACAGTCCTGTTTGGTGAAACACTCTCCTCTATAGAAAGCAGCAACTCATGGCTCAGCATGCCTATCAGCATTTAATCTGTGAGTTTGGGTACATCATTTGAAATGTGAGAGTGGCATAAATACTAGGCTTCAAAAATAGAGCACCTAACTCTGTGTCTGGCATTTTACATGCACTATTTCATCTAGTCTTCCTAATAATCCTATGGTGTCAGAAATAATCAGGTTGTATTATATGGGGAATGTGACTTGCTGAAATTCATATAATCAATAAACAGAGGATCCTGGGACTCAAATCCAGACCATCTGACCACTGTTTCCTTTGTACTGTTTCCTATCCCAGCAGGCTACTGAGAGAATCACCTCACATAGAAATGTATTTGAAAGCATTTTCAACTATAAAGCTCCATACAGTTTTAAGAACGTTAAATAATTTGTTACATTAGAGAGGAAGAACTAGTATCTGATTAAGATATTAAGGGTGATGAATTAATTACCAGAGAACAGCTTACCTTTCTTAAGAGTCATAATATTTCCTGTCTGTACTTCGAAAGTTCTCAATTTAAATAATAAAATAGAAAATAATTCAACTGAAAAATAGGAAAAGGACCTGAATAGACATTTCTCCAACAATATATGATTGGCCAATAAGCAAATGAAAAGATGCTTATCGTTAGCCATCAGGGAAATGTAAATCAGAACCACATGAAATACAACTTCAAACACTAGGATGGCTATAATTAAAAAGAAACTAGCAAGTGTTGGCTAGGTGTAGAGAAACTGAACTCTCCTACACTTCTGGTAAGAATGTAATGTGCAGTTGCTGTTTGGGAAAGTTTGGCAATTCCTCAAATCATTAAACATAGCTACTGTTCGCATGACCCAGCAATTGCACTTCTAAATATATTGTACACAAATTTTCACAGCAGTATTATTTGTAATTGCCAAAAAGTGGCAACAACACAAATGTGCATCAACTGATGAATGGATAAAGATGGTATATCCATGCAATGGAATATTACTGAGCCATAAAAAGGAATGGAGCACTGATACAAGCTATTACATGGATGTACCTTGAAAACACTATGCTAAGCAAAAGAAGCCAGTCACAATGACTATACACATTGTTTGATTCCATTTATACGAAATATCCAGAATAGGCAAATCCATAGGGACAGAAAGTAGTTAGTGGTTGCTTAGGGCAGGGGTGGTGGTGGTGGTGGTGGTGGTGGAGGTGGGAATTTCAGGGGTGACAGTGGCCCAACTATACTAAAAACTGCTGAACTACACTTTAAATGGGTGAACTGTATGGCATGAGAATATCGAATAATTTTAAGTTGTCTAAGTTCACCATAAACTGCATCTGCGATTATCAATGTTTACTTTAAACCAAATGCATTTTCCCTCATCACTGCCTAAAAGTTGTTAGTTATTTTAATAATTTTTTTGGCATTTGCATCATAATCCTGAATATCTTTAACAGGGATGACTTAAAATTACATTTAATTAATAGACTTAAACATGAAATACTAATGCTAATACTTTAAGTAAAAAGGTACCTGGAGATCCACGATGGTATCACCACCATCCACTTACTCAAGAAACCCAAGAGTCATTCTTGTTTCCTCCTTCCTTCAGTCCTCGCATCCACATCATCAGCAGGATTTTAACTCCTTAAGGGTAACATTTTGTTTATTCACTACAGTATCCCTGGTGCTTAGAATAGTACCTGGCACATAGCATATGCTTAATATTTGTTGAATCAATGAAAGAATTCATGCTGTCCTTGAAATTAACGCCTTTAAGAAAAAAAATTAAATCGCTCATTTGATAATGTATATACTAATTTTAAAAATGTAGACTATGGAAGTCTCATTTGCCATTCTGGATGCTGAAACACATTAAGGCTAAATTCTCAAAGGGACACAGGTATGCTATGCTGCCAAAATATGTACAAATAGAACATAATAATTTTATTCAAGTTTGCTCTTGTTACCTGATCCACAAATATTTAAAAGATATTTTATTTTATAAAACCTTACATCTGTAAGTAATGGATTGACCGTAACAGAGGGCTTAACCTGGAATACATGGATAGGCTGAGGGGCCCATGAACCCCTAAATTGTATGTAAAATCTAACATGTATATTGGCATGAGTATCTTTTTTGGTGAGAGAGTTCATAGTGTAATCAGATTTTCAAAGAAGTCTGACCCAAGAGGTTAAAAAATTACTTAACTAGAAACAGTCACAAAGTCTTTTAAACATGAATTTGTACAATAAAATAATATCCAACAGCTCCATCTATGGGTAAGTCATTATCACCTAACAGCAATAATGACAATTACCAGAGATCAGTGCATCTTATGAATGCCTGTGTTTAAATCTTCAGTGTCACTCTAGTGGGAATTTATTAACCATAGTATCACAGTTTTTCTTCCAGATATAGATGCAAAAGTTAGGAGACTGTTGATATATTCTACTTACAGTACTTCAGCACCAAAAAATTGGGCAGTTATGCTGATATATATGTATGTACAGTTCAACATTTGTCAGTCTTAAAATGCTTATTTATAGTGAAATCTATATAAAACCGTTAAAAACTTTTCTATTTACATTTTTTAAAAAAATGAAGTTTCCTTTGACACAACTTGTCAAAACTGACTCTTACCCTCCCACCCTCTTAACCCCTCACTCTACTTGTGACAGACAGTGATCACAAGACCCAAACATATTGCTTAAACAAACTGTGTCTTAAAAAGGTAGAATACTTAAAAATATTACATTTAGAACTGTAAATGAACTTTTCGTACATTTCAAAGGGGGTTAAACAAAAGTAGGTAAAAGTTTTTTTCAAAGTCTCAGTCCAACATGAATGTGCAATTTCAATGTAAAGATAGCATCATATGAATAATTTGTTTTCCTGAACATAACTGAACATTTCCTCTGGGCCAGAAAATGTTTCTTTTTCCTCTGCTTCACAATGAAACATTTTCTCTAAGTTTTCTTAAAGGAGGGGGAAGGGCAGGAGGTGAATAGGTAGGCAATCCTGGTTTACAGGAAATTTGTCCGAAGGAATATGGCCTGCTTTGAAATGTTTACATTTAAATAAATAGAAGGCAAGTGTGCAGCCTAGAGCACAAAGGAAAAATAACACAATAAATTAGCATACAATTGGTGAGAATGTACGAGCCATCCAAAAAGCACTTCCCACTGGTTAGAGATATGATTTCCACCATCTAACAAGGATTCTTCAAAGTATTTTTCTAGTTATTTTATAAACTACTAAACTGAGCAAATGTAAAATGTTAACCAATTCAACACTCCCATGGATTTGCAAAAACATACAAGATTTTTAAAAACTTCCTGACACACCGTTTCAAAACACAAACTATTGACATTCTCATTTTTTCAATGGTGTTTTGCTCAGTAGAAACCAGTTGAGGAACATTTCCAGGAAAAGTCTCTTTCCACTGCAAGACAAACTTTTCCATCGCCATGGTCCAACAGAGGAAGAATATTAGGTCTTATGTCACTGTAGATGTGCATCTTTTTCTTTTTTTTTTCCTTTTTCCTTTTTTTTTTCCTTAAAAAAAGTACATTCCCCTGTGAGTTTAATCTTGTTTTAAAATGCTGCTCCTGCAGCAATTCATATTGAAACACTACTGTTTCAGGGTCTACAGCCTAAGCATGGGCAAAGTGCTTTCTTTAGACATCAAAATACGAGGGCTTCCCTGGACGCCTGGTAACCAAGTAGGTTTTAAAGTGCACTCCTGTGTCCAAAACACTAGGACCGTTCAGCAGAACTCTGAGAGGGGCTGGGCTCAGTTCCATCCTCTGTGCTACTGTCTATGTCCTGCTCCATTGCTGTCTCATCGTCATCCAACTGCTGACTGGTGAAGTTGTTTAGCTCAAGAAGCCCGCTGGGCTCTACTACCACATTGGAGCTGGAGTGACAAGGAATAGCATACTGGGGAATGGCCTGGAAGAGAAGACACAGGAGAGAAGTTTTATGGTAAGAAAAGGTAACAGAAAGTTTCTCCCAATGACACTAAAGAAGAAAAAAAAGGATTCTGACATTTATTGGACAACTATTACATGCTAGGCACTGTGCTAGGTGCTTTCATACATGCTATTCTACTAAACTCCCATAATAACACGATGAGGAAAATATTATTCCCATTTTACAAATGAGGAAACTAAGAGGGTACGTGATTTAATCGAGGTTACACAGTTGCTCAGGGTTAAGGTAAGGATTCAAATCCAAGTCCTATAAAACACAGTGATCTTTACACTCCTTGATAGCTCCTCATCTAACAAAGGAGGCTGTGGTTTGCACCTAATTTAAGAGACAGATATTGAAAGACATTTTCATTTGATCATTAAGCAAAATTTAAATGTAATTTTGCTTGTTATTACCTGTAAAATGAATGATTAACTTGCTGATATCAAAATAGTATTTAAAGCCCTTTAGTAACCCTTTGATAGTTCAAAAGGAGTTTTATCTGTTTGGGTCACATCGTAACAATCTTTATTGAAAATAGGAATAGAGAGGACAAAACTGTCTTTTTAACAATAAAAATAACAGTGGATAACTATATTTTGGCCATACTACCTTGTCATATTTTTGTCATCTTTATTAGATATATTTTTTAAAAAGGTATTAAGTACACATCAAAACCCTTCTTAAAACTCTACAATTGTTTCCTATTGTACTTGCTATAAAATTGAACTCCTTACCATGGTTCCAGCTTTATGCCAAGCTCACTTGTACTAGTTCTTCCTCTTTTCCTAGAATACTCTTCCTCCAAATGGGTAGTTCCATCCTGTCAACCGCTTTTTGCTCAAATGCTTGGAGTAAGAAACTTTGATAAATCTTCCTTCTATGACCATGAAACCAGAGTTCTGGGTTGGCCCTGCCCTCTACCTCTATTACATTCTTTTACATTTTCTTCATTGCATTTATCATGTTTGTTAATTTTTTCCCTTACCCTTTGAATGTAAGCTTCATGAGAATATAGACCAGAGTACAGATCTTAACTACTGGTCTCATTGTTAGAGGTCCAGAGCTTTGAACAGGACCTGGCAAACATTAGATGCCCAATAAACATTGGACAAATGAATAATGTATCTTTAACATTAAAACCCCAGAGCAAAGTTGAATATCAGCACTTTGCAAATATACCTGACCAAAATAACCTTCTACTGGAGGGAAGATGTAAATTTACTTTTAATACTACCAAGAAAATATTACAAGGTGCCTAGGCATTGATTCTAGGGTGGTGTTTTGTTTGTTTCTCTTGTTTCATATAGCTGATCACTATGAAAAAGTCTGAGTCAGGAGACAGGAATTTTATTCAGCTCTAGCTCTGACTTGTGGACCTCTGAATAAGTCACTTCACTTCTCTGAGCTTTAGTTTAATCTTGTGTAAAATAAGATAGAGAAGATATGCTCTGAGATCCTTGCAGTTCTAAAATTTTATGAATTCCACAAATATAGGCTCCTTCAGGATAAAAGATATGTTCACTACTTGTTTACTACTCTATCCTTAGCACCTAGCACAGTGCCTGGAACACACAGGTTAAATAATACATGTGGAATGAATGAACAAATAAATAAATGAAATACACATTATTTGTCTACAAAGAACAATATTTTCATTCAAAGCATTTAATACCAAACATATTGAATTTTTATAGAACATTTTTCAAGGAGTCAAAGCACTTTGCAGACTTTCTTCACTCCTCATAGGTATTTTACTGAATCAGCAAAAACTACTTCAGGTCAGAGCTAAGTATAACTAATAAGATCTGAAAATGTTCTAACGATATATTAATAATGATTATAATAGCTACCTTTATTGAGTATTACTATGGCAGACACTTGATCAGCTGCTTTATATACATCTTCTCACCTAATCCTCAAAATAACCCTGTGAAGAAGCAAATGTTACTGTTTCTATTTCAGAGATAATGAAACTGGAGTTAGAGGTAAACTCTGTTGCTCAAAGCCAAAATCCTGGTAAGGAGTACAAGTGAGATTCAAATCTAGGTATTTTTTACTCCAAAGCTTGGTTTTTAATCACTATGCTGCTCTTCCCTCTGACATGGCAACCTAAAACATGATATATGCTAAACGTTAGCTGAATGTTTTGTAGAAAAATTATTCATTAGATATTATCCTTGATACATAAAACAAATTATATTTTCATCTGTTCATAAAGTACAGAAAATAATTTCCAAATAAGCTATCCAAAATTATTTTCTAGCTAGTATACCAATTTAAGCCCCCAGGAGCTACAATAAATGTGAGTAAAAATAGTAATAGCTACCATTTTATTTATTGGGCAATCGCTATGAGCCAGGTACTGTGCTAGGTGCTTCAATTGTGTATAATACTTACATCCATCATATAAAGTAGGCATTCCTTATTCCCGTTTTACTGAGACAACTAAGGCACAATGAGGTTAAACAGACTTGCCCACAGTTACACAGTGAATGGCAAAGCCTAGAAACTATTCCTTTTTTACTATACCCTACCTCTTCAGGTGAAAGGGGGGGAAAAATCCCTTTGTCAAGAATTATTTAATTAACACTCGCTTTTATAGGGAGGAAGAACAAAGTATTTAAATAATTCAATGGCCAGTTCTATTTGCCTTTAAGCATCTCCCCCACAATTATATTGTGTTTGGATTAATGTTGATCAATTTGCATTCTCTCATAGCTTGGTAGCATGGAAAAGGGACAGTCTACCATAAGAACTTCCAAGTGATACGACAGTGACTCTATGGTAAATCCTAGACTATCCACATTTCAATAAATCCAAATTCTCAATTAACTAAAATGTGCTGCTCTGATACCTTCTAAACCATATCTCAGTTTATCAAAAATTGACAACTGTCAAGAAAACAGCCTGATATCCTGCAAGGAGAAAGGGAAATAAAACCCAACTTCTAAGGGCTAGTCTGGACTAATTAATTCTTCAGTCTTGATCTATTATGCATGATGAAAGATGAGTTTTAGAATGAAAGGAATGTGAGACATTATGTTCACTAGCTTGTACTTACCAAGGCAGGAGTAACCATAATAAGATTTTTCAATATCAATGATTGAAATAAAAAATAAAGCTTTATGGTTAATCCCAAATTAGATATAAAATTAAATTACTTAGAAACATTCTCTCACAACATGTTTCTCTAGACATTTCAGTTAATTAAGGTTTTATTGTCCTAAAAACCACAAATTTGGATCAAGATCAAGAACTGTTTTTCTAAGGAAAGGGTTCCTGAAATGTACTTGAATCTGAAGTACAATCCAGTTATATCCAGGAGTGTTTGAGCAAAGATTTGGGAGCCCGAAGTTTGACCCTAGGAAGTTACCGATCTTCAGAGGTGATTTGCTGAATTAACACTAAAAAGTGTGGCTTTCATCTATAAATCAAGCTGACACATGGGCTCAGGGCCCTTGATTATGCTCCTAAAATGTGCTGTGTGAGAATATCCATCAATTTTCTAGGACTCACTTCCAGAAAATAAATATAAATTGTATATTTGTCATAAGTATTAAACCAAAATTGTCAAATGCCATCTGAAAGACAATCTCTTTTTTGCATCTTGCCTTGACTTTTCCTGTGACGTCCCCAAACATGCCAAACTCAACACCCCCAAGATGCCCAGTATTTCTCATGTTCCTTTCGATTCTTACCTGGATGATAATTTCTGCTGGGCTCTCTTCAGCTTTCTTTTGGCCTACATTCTGAATACGCATGAACTGGCCTGTCGTAGGCACTCCTGGTGCATCGATTTTCCTTGTTGTTAGGGGAGGGCCAACAGCAGATGGACTTGAACAGGACTCTCTACATTTCTGTTGCTGGGGAGTGGAATTCGCCATCCCTGCCACCACCACGTGGGTGGAAGGTAATGATCCTGCTTCACCAGTGAGCATACTAGTGGCAAGAGCCTTCTTTGGGGGATCCACTACCATATGCTCTACATTTGTATCAATCTGAGCTTCCATCAGAGACATTTTCAAAATGTCTGACACTGCTGTCTTCTCAGAGGCCTGAATGGGAGATATGCTTGTAACTGGTGATGTCAGCTTAGGCACAGAACTGCCACCAGTTATCTTTGTAACTGTGGGTGGCTGGCGCCCCTCAAAAGTTATCTTTGTAACAGAGGATCCTTGGGTTATAATTGGCTGCTCCACCTGAAAACAAATTGGGGTTGTGTGTGTTACAGCTACATCTCTTTGAGAAAACCTATCAAATACCCCAGACAATACGGCAAAAGAAACACTAGTGTGGTATACTAGGAAGACATTTCGAAGCTTGGTGTTTTGATTAGAGGGCTGGATG
>NW_006494614.1:47631923-47642811 GCF_000325575.1 Pteropus alecto | reverse complement strand
TCAGCCAGCCAAGGCTCATAAAAGTAAAGGAAAAAAAAGTCACAACAGTCTTATTTTCCTTTGAGATTTATATTCCCATATAGTATACCTTCAACCTGTCTCAAATTATTTCATATAATTTTCAGCTTTTTAAAATAAAAAGTAGGGATTTTTTAAAAAAATCTTTCGCTTTAAAATACATTTATACAAACAAATTCTATATATATTTATAATATGCACATACACATGTTACTACACAGCTACTGATTTTCCCTAATATAATTTTTCTTTTGAATATCCACAGATAATTCCTCTGCAGTCTAGCAAATAAATCTAAAAAATAATTTATTAACTAGATGGTGATGATATAAACTACAAAGACATTCAATGAAGCTTCTTAAAAGAGTGTAGTTTACTTAGCATTATTGCCACAGAATAAGAGTTTACAGGCATGAAATAAATATTTTATATCTAAAAAATAAAGATAATTTAGGGATACTGCTTCTATGCACTATTGATTAATGCTGAAGTAATTTCATTAAAACCTGCTTGGAAAATCAAGCTCTGAGTGCTATGTTTTTTTCCTTCCTATATTAATGTGTATATTTCTTTCCTAATGTCAACCTTCTGATAGGGTAAATCAACACCAGCATAATGAGGCTTTTGAATTTCCTCTTGTCAGGAGAAAGCACTGCTAATCACAATAGGGTCGTGATGGTCTCACTTTTTCCGTGACAGAGAAGTTTAACTTTGCATGCTATCAATAATCCGTTACCTGGCTTGCCGGCTGTTTCTCTGACGAGGCTGGGTGCGGCATTTGGCTCTGGGGGGTTTGGGGTTGCACGTAGATTTTTGGTTGGTTCGGAGCCTGCTGCAGTTTAGGTAGCTGCTGTGTGGTTTTCACTGCAAGCACCTGTACTACAGTTTGCGGGGGCTGTGCCATTAAGGTAGGAAGCTGCCTGTCTTTGGCCACCATGGGATGCTGTGTGTGCTGTACATCTGGCTTGGGCTGTGCTTGTTCTTGCTGGAGAGGGGTGAGCTTTTGATGCCTGATGGAAAGTTGGGGCATTTGCGGGAGTTTGTGCTGGAGCTGGTCTGCCTGCAGGTGGATGGTCTGCTTCTGTTTGGTCTGGAAGCACTGCAGAGTTTTCACTTGCAACTGAGTCTGTTCCAGCTGGGGCTGGCTAAGTTTCTGCTGTTTAGCTGACTGTGACTGAGTCAGGGCAGATCGGTAAAACAGACCTGTCTGAGGGTCTAAAGTGTCCATTTCTTCAACCTCGCCCTCCTCAGTTCCAAGTTCCTCGCTGTGTTTGGTAAAAGCAGTATGACTGCTTAAAGCCTAAGTAAAAAAGGCACAAAGTAAGAATGAAATAAGAAAAACAGCTACATTGTTTAATTCTCCTCAAACTCAAAAAAATGTGATTATGAGATTCATGCCAAAATTTTCAGGAGGAAGAGCCTAAAAAGACCAAGAAATCTCAAGGTTTCTAAATCTAAAGGGGACTTTAAATTGAGACTCTTGTAATTTTAACTCTCAAACATTAAGTACCATAAAAAGTGGTCTACTCACTTCTGTAAAGAAAGTCCTAGAAGGCCCACAATTTATAGATAAGAGGAATTAACTTATAGATAAGAGGAATTAGGTTACTCTGCAAGAACAGCCCCAGACAAGAAGCAGCAAAGTCTCTCTGCTCAAGAAACAGCCCTCCAGCCTGGTCATCACATATGTTAACCGTCCAAAGAAAGATGCGGCAACCAGGAGCGAGGTGTCCAGAGAAAAGCCAAGGTTCAGAGAAGCCCACTTTGGCCATGTGCATGTCCAACACTGTCAAGAAGGTAGGAATTGTTGTCTGAGGGATGTGCCCATCCCAGTCCCCACAGAGGGCCTCTCTGCTGTAAGTGGAGGTGGTTCATCAGGCTTCACAAAGGTCTGCATCAACAATCCTCTGCACTAGCCCTCCTCAATCCTTTGCTCAGATTCCAGGCCCACCAGGCAAGAGCTTCCCAGAGACTAGGCTTCCAGAGGGAAGGGGCATGGGGAGGGGACAAGAGCGCTCCTGTCAGTGCAAAGGGAGACTGCCTTGTGTTGATTATAACAATATGAGGAGGCATTGATCTTGAGTGACATGGTTAGGGCCAGCCTATCTGATCTCTCTTGGTGTCCTGAGAAAGGTCAATGTCAGGACCAGCCAGAAGAGGGCCAACCTTCAGGTTGAGATATGACACCCAGCAAAACCTCTGGCCATCTGGCTTCCCTCAGTGACCCAAGATCCACCCTAACCCCATCCTTCCTGCTACCTTGTCATATGCTACACCTCCAACTTTAAAACTTTGAGATTCAATTAAAACTCCTCCCTATTTCATAATGAATTTACACATACAGGTTTTTAATTCGACAATTTCTTCATTGTCTTTCAGGTAGTTTGCCTATCTTTCAAATGATCGTGATTTATGTGAATATTAATGATAAATCATACACAAATCTGATATCTGTGATATTACTTTGTAATGAAGGCAGGCTGCTTTGGGTTTAAATCCTGGCTCTCATCTAGGACAAGTTCCTTAAATTCTGTGAGCATGAGTTTCTTCATTTATAAGAGGAATAATACACCCACCTTACAGGATCACTGTGAGAAATAAACAAGTGAATGTATTTAAAGCTCAAAGCATAGTATCTGACACAAAATCAACTTATCGACATGTTTCCTTTTCCTCATTATCCTTGGTACCAGATTTTCTGTTCTACATTAATTCATTCTTACTTTTGAGTCTTTTCCTCAACTGGTTACATATAGTTAAAAAAAAAAAAAAAAAAGTCAAATATTTATTACCTACTTATTCATAATGTTCCCATGAAGATGCATCAGAAAAGCAAAAAGTAAAACAAACAAAAAAACTCAGCAACAAACAGCAAGACAAGCCAACTTCTATTTCATTTGGAAATCTTACCTCAGTGATAAATTCTTCAAAAAATATATAAATAGTGACCACTTCCAATATCATAGATTCATCTAGAGTCCCACCATTTTAAAATGTTGAGTTCACAGAAGATCCAAGAATACCATTTCTTAATTACTTTCATTTGTTAAGACTCTCAAATTCATTTCCTCTATTTACTCCTCACAGATGAAAAAACTATAAAAACTCCTCAATTCAGTTATTTCTCCTCTTATAAGAGATGAAACTGAACCTTACTTTAGGAAAAAGGCAGTTACAGAAGGCAGGAAGAAAAAGAAGAGATACAACCTGCTGCATAATGTGGGTGATTGCTCCAGGGGAAGATGCCGGGATGGACTTCACCACCACTGAAGTCTGTGTTGCGGTCTGTGACTGAGCCACATGCTGGAGCAGGGTCCGCTGGGGCTGGGAGGGCTGTTGGGGCTGGGAGCGATGGCTGACTGAAAATAGAGGAGGTGATGATATTTCTCCAGAAATCACCACAGCATCTGTAACCAGTAGTCATTTTAAACAAATGTCTGTGAGACTGCATCACAGAGAAAGTGTGGTACTGTGAACTAGGAGGCAGATAATCAGAGTCTGCCAATCTATGAGCTGTGTGACTCTGAGAAAGTCACTTATCTTCTCTGAGACTCTGTGTCCTCATCTGTAAAATGGGAATAACAGAGCTATTATAAGGATGAGATGAGAAATGTATGTGGAAGCACTGTGAAAACTACTATCACAAAGGAGGAACAAATCCCTTAAAGTTACATCCTCCTGTGAGTTGTACTCACTTTCAACAATGACCTTTACCCCACTAGGGTAACAAACAATAATCGGTTTCTATAATTCATTCCCAGACTAATATCTTTAAGGACAGTAAAAACAATACAAGCGTTCTTTAATCTCTTGGTCCCAGTTCCAAATGCAATACAAAACCCAGAAGCGTCCCCTCCTTTCTATGAAGTGCCACTGTCTTGCAGCCGTAGAGTTCCTAAAGCTATAAAAGGTCAAGATGATACTGCAGAAAGAGAACTGGACCAAGAGTCACAACTGGATTGTCACACTCTGCCAGCAACCAGCTATGTAAATTTTAAACTCTAAAAGTTAGAGGTTTTGTTTTCCTTGTTTGATTTTTATTTTTTAATGTGATAATAACTTCTGTTTCTACCTAGAAGAGAACCAAATAAAGTAATAGGTTGAAAATGATCCTTAAATTGTCAAGTACTAAAATATAAAGTTAACAAAATAATAGAAAAATCAGTGTTCTCTCGTCTTCTCAAATTTAGGTCATCTGACATAAATGGGTTAAGAGTAAAGACTGAAATAACCCCATTTCTTATTCTCTTGCTACAAAGGTCCCATGGACTAAACTATACATCTACATTGATGCCAATCAATCATCTTTTACCAGCCTCAATTTTGACATTTTAAACAGTGTAAACATTCACTACTTCTTATTCTACGAACTTTAAAAATGCTTACGGTTACTGGAAAACCAACTTTTTGAATCAGAGATAGACTAAAAAAATGTGTAAAATTAGCTAAGGATTTTGAGAATATCAAAACTCTCTCTATAATCCATGATTCTAATGCTCATGTATCTTGATCTACAATTTCAAGCAGTAGTGGTTCCATACTTAGAAAAGTAATGAGTGGGGTATCTAAGGATAAGATGACCACTCAAGAAATAAATGTAAAAGTGCCATTTATATGTTTTAAGTACAGAACTTTAAAACTATCCAGTGAAATATAAACAAACTTTATTTATTTCTATAACACATTCTATCTATATTCACAAATACAGTTTTTCTATTGTTGCTATATATATGCCTACATGTGATATAAGAGATTATAGGCAGCATCACCAATATTCTTTTATAAATATACTGTAGTATCTTACTGTATTTCACAATATGCTTTACATGTACATTTTAAATTACATGAGTTAATAAAATCTTCTGTATGTGCTCAACCAAACTGGAAAAAAGGGAGTTAGGCTTTATATCAACTACTGAAATAATTTATGACATGAGTGAATAGGAGAAAAAAACCAAATCATACTAATATTAAAAATAAGCAAATCAACAAAGTTTTTATTAATGGAAGCATCATCAGAAATGAATGACATCTGAAAAATAAAGATAATTTCCGATGAAATTATCAGATTATATGGAACATTTCTGCTGTCCATACTAGTCTTCATAATTATTAAATTTTTTTAAATTAAGAAATGAAATAATCCTCATTCAAGATACTCTTCCCCAGAGTACAGGAAAGTTAGAGAAAACTAATACCCACTGCAGGATAATACTAAGAGGCTGCGGCCAGGAAGTTGGCTTTGAAGGCAAAGAAAATGCTCCAAGGACCGAGGATATGATGGGAGATTACAGAAGATAGTCACAGTGAAAAACAGCTAAAGTGACCTTAACTGAGTCATATAAATACCATAAACGTCACTTATTTCTTTAAATAACTCTTATTTTTTCCAATGTCAAACTGCTCATTTCTGAGAAAGAATCCCACTATTCTGCAAAAGGAAAATTTCTCTCCCTTTCTTTCACTGAGTGGAGCTTCCCTTTCCTCTACCAGATCGGAGTAGAGCGCATCCATTTACGTGGTTCCCCCCAAAACAATCATCTTTTACCTTTGATTATACTACAAATGGATGCACACCACTTACCTAGAAGGGGAAAAGCAACCTCTGTCCCCTCATCAGTGCGTTCTGAAAAGGATAAGTAAGGGAAGAAATCATAGATCTTTTCATCTATTTATGATAATCTAGTCTATCCCCAGAGGTTAATACTGATTTCCGCAGTATACTGCCCTCTGCTTTATTTAACTTTCTGCCAAATATCCCTAAAAAATGATGCAAAATGGATTTTCCCTTTTTGGCAATTAGTCTTACTATCTCCTAAAATGATGCCAAAGAATTTCTTTTCTGCTTGGATATTTACATCCTTCAAATCTTTATGTTCTCTATAATCACTGCTCAAGAATACTTAAGAAGGTGTTCTTTACATATTGACTCATAAGTCATCTCTCTTAACCCATAATTATTCACATTACTACTCTCTGAACTATTTCAAATCTTGAAGTAATGAAGTGTCCAAAACAGAAAGCAGTATTCCAGGTGTGGTCTCACCAGAAAATGAGAGAATCTATTATCCTTCCTGCTCCACTTCTCTATATATGCCATCCAAAAATGTCATTAGTGTTTTGCTGCCAGACCACATTTTAAACAAATACCTAATTCGCTTTCCACCAGAACTCCTAAGTATTCACAAGAATTTAAAGTTTTCACGTTTTTCTCTTTACATTAAAAAATGATTAGATTTTTATACCTTCTTTCTCCCTTGACCCACCTCCCCATTCCCAAAACTAAAAAATTCAGATGCACAAAATTATATTTAGATAAATGATATTTTATCCTCTCTATATAAATGTTGCCCTATGTGCACAGATATTATTTATGGCCAACCTGCAAATTTTGTAACAACCTATTGATTTCCCCCCTAATCATTAAAGACAGAGTAGATCCCAAGGACAATGTGAATTTGCTCTTAGAGCAAACTGAAAAAGATCTAAAAATGTAAAAAATATATTCTCCCCCAAGCAACCATCCCAATAATCCAGAAAGGTAGCCCTCCTACCTTAATACTACTTTTTAAGAGGACACCTACCAGTAGTGATGTATTCAGCAACTAGTTCTGACTCTACCACAGCAATTGATGGACTCTCAGGAGAATGTCTCTTTTCCTGGGTCATCTGAATAGGCACTGCCATCTGACTCAAGTCAATAGTGGGTTGTCTTGGTTTAGATTCCAATTTTTCCTTTACTGTGTAAAAAAGTCAGGGGAAAAGTTAACCTTTATTACAAACAAGTACCAAAACCAGAGTTGTCCATGGGAATAATAAACCAGACCTCTGGGGTGACACACTGGCAGTGACTACAGAGACAGTGAGTTGAAAAGAAAAAAGCAGACTGCTATATATGGCTATATAGAGTCCCAAACTTGTGCAACCATACCCAGCAGCCTAGTAAGAAGGACTCATATGTGATCAGAGTATAATCCCATCCTATTATCACTAAGCCAGACAATTGGGTCTGTTTGCCTTATACCCATCCCGCTTAGAACATTTCCTCTGCCCTTTTTTAAGGTACTCCCTGGTATACTTGAGTTCTCCAACCTGAAAACAAAGGGTGAATAAACAGTACAAAGCATGATTTGCTCTCAGGCACACCTACCCGGAATAGCACAACACAGCGATCAGTTTAATTTACTCTATTAAAAATATGAAATAATCTCTAAAGAAATATTACAATGTTTTTGATATCTCTTAAAAAATAAAAATTTTCAGTGTTAGGAAAAAATGGCCTCTCTGTTCCTGCAAAAATATCTTATGGAATAGTCTGGAGTCAAGAATGGTTTCTGTGGATAGATTTACTTTTCTATCTTATCACTTTTTCTATAAAATCTACTTGTTTAGTTTCTACCCTCTATAATGCATTAATGGAAATGGCTGAATATGTCAAAAACAAGGAGCTGAGGAAATGATTAAGGCCAAAAATAACACCAATATATAGAAAGGTTAACAAAAAACTTAAATGCTAGTATTCTTTGGGTAGTGTAGAGTGGATGTTACAACAAACAGTAACCAGTAATTAAGTCCGCTGAATGATCACTCAGATTATTCCCACAAAGCATATAATGTGAAAAAGTTAAAATAATCATTTAAACAAAGAAAGCAAAACCAAACCAAAACAATATAAAAGTTACCCCACAAGTAGCAAACACAATGAACAAGGAATCAAAAGATGTGAAGTCTCACTCTGCCACTAACCAACTGGGTATTGACTCTACATCTCAGTTTACTTATCCATAAAATGAAAGGGTTGGATGAGATCATCACTAAGGTCCCTTAAATACTCTGACAATATCTGAACTATTATAACAGAAAAGTCAGTATTTATAACATAGGTTTTTCCCAGAGTTCATTGAAGATATTTAGTAACTAGAAATACTGATAGGATCTTGTTATATGAGGATAGCTTTGCATGAAGCTCAAGTGGTTAAATTATACAAAGAAATATGAAGATAAAATTAAAACAAATTAGAAGGAAGGGCCATTCATGGTGTTTTATGATCATTAAACTGCCCCACCAATATCAAGGAGGATGGCAGGGACCCTTGAATCTGCCTCCTATTATTCTTGAATAGAACTGTCAACTGTGCTTCATCTATTCTTCTGCTTAGAAGTGACAGATCTACTCCTTTCTGGTGACAAGAGGCAAGAGGACTGTCCATTTTAAGCAGGAAACAGAGAAGAAAGAGCTCTTCCATTGTTTTTCTTTCTACCTACTATATCTAACCTTTAGTACTCCTGTGCACATCTTAATGACTGACAAGTAAATAGACTACACCAAAAATTATAGACAAGTCCAGAGGGGGGAAATGTGCTCAAATAATAACAAAGAAAATATAACAGTGGTAGTATTTTAGCACAACCCATCTCTAGAGATAACATGCTTCATTCAGTTGAGCATGTGAATTCATACCTGTTGTCTGTTGGAGTTCTAACAGAGCTTTGATTGTTGAAGTAGCTGATTGTGATTCACTGGATACATCCTGATAAATTATGGTGGGGCTAGTCTCCATTGCAATCTCATGTTCTGACCAATCCTGACGCCGGGAAGCAATTACATGAACTACAGGCTGGGAATCTGTTTTATATTAGTTAAAAAAAAACAAACCCTATAAACAAAGTTTCTCTTAAAAAAATCAATTTGTTTTTTTTTTTAAATCTTTGTATTTATTGTAAACTTCATGCTTTATCTCCCCAAGAAGACTGTAAGCCCCCAGAGGGCATAATATCTTTCATGTCTGTATTCATTCATTCATTCATTAATTCAACAAACTGGGCACTTATGTGCCAGAGTCTATTTTTGGCATTGAGGACAAAAAGGTGCTGACAGAATAATCAGAAGATACTCGAGAAGCATACAATCTGGTTGGGGAGACAGACATGTAAAAAGACAAATTACAATTCAATGTGATAACTGCTGTAATAAATTGGTGTGCATTTGTGTAGGTAGGTACATGTTTGTGTAGAGTAAGAACAAAATGCTGTAGGAATCTTATTTTCCCCAATGCACCTAAAAATGTATTCTGTATTACAACCTCAGCATTCAGTCAACACTAATTGGATGACTGAATTACTGTATGGAAATCCTGCCCACCAACAATAAGAATGGATAGATGATCTAGAAGCAGCATGATATAACAGAACACGTATAACATTTGGAGTTCAAAGTCTTAGGTTACAACCCTAGCTCTATTAATTATTAGCAAGTTGATTCTTTGGGTATTAGTATCATTATTTCTAAAATGGCAACAATAAAATCACCTCTCTACCTCACGGAATTTCTGAGGATATAATGAAATGATATATGTAGAATGGCTTTATATAACTATGAAGGATAACAGAAATGTTAGTATTGTGGTGGTGATGGCAGTGGTGGCCTGAAAGTCCTCAATTCTAAGACTTCTTGTTAGTTTCAAAATAAATTACAACCCTAATTCAAGGTTTATTATATTTGTGCTATAGAGGTATGCATGTAAACACTAAATGTGCATCAAATCAAGGAACAAATAATTTACTGAGTTTTCCATCTACAGAATAAGCAGGTTGGACTAGACTATTGTTAAGTTCCTAAACTTCTTTGTCTAAGATGCCACACATAATACTATGTAGGATATACAAAGGCATGACTTCTACTCCCAAATTTAGATTATAAGGGAGGAGACAAAATATATCCATATAAGCTTTATATTTTGAGGTAAAATCAAATGATTAGGGTAAATAAGATAAATATACAGAAAGAAAAAGACTGCTTTGAATTGGAATGGTCAGTGAAAGCACCACAGAAGAATGAAATCATATAGTCCTCCAAAGTAGAATACATTCAACTTTCTATGAACATTATATTTTTGAAAACCATAAAGCTGTCCAAAAAGGTTAGAGCAAAAGGAACTCTTTAAAAACAAACAGAGAAAAAAAAAAAAGTCTTCCTAAAGAAAACAAAATCAATATACAATAGATCTAGAATTTTAATTACCATTAAAAAAAATGTATGCTTCCTCCGACCACCAAAAAAAAAAATCACTGGGCAGAATATATGCCACATGAGAAATATATAATTTCCCTTAAACTTCCCTCCAAATTTAGAAGATTGAAGGACACTAGGTCTGTTTACCAAATGCCATGTAAAGCATATAATAATTTTTCTTTACTCATTCTAAGTAGATATAGAATTTAAACATGAGAACTGATTATATTAGGGAATCATTCTTTTTATATAACCTAAGTTCTCAAATTTAAGAAATTCCACTGATGATATAAGTACCCCTTGGTTGTGTGAGAGGACCTATAGGCAAAGAATGACTTGGCAACTCAACTGTATGTACAACTGAATATCCTGAAGAAAGCAAGGATTGCATCTGTAGAGAGAGGAAACAGAAAGAGATGAGAAAATGAATTTCCACATGGAAGCACCTATCAGAGACATCACCACAAATAACATCATCCCATAGGGACTGGAGAGATTGCTCACTCTCTTTCTGCCCATACTCAGAAAGAATAGTTGACCATCACAAAGTATTACTGCAACAACTCCAACAACAATGACACAAAATGAGAATGTGAACCTAAATGTGAAAACCATTCCTTGAGTGATTTTCCTGTCTACTTTGGGCTTAGGCTTAGTCTGGATAAATCTACTGCCTTACAAGTCTGATGCTGGAGTCAGAGAGTAACAAAGCCAGGAGCTGATCTCACAGTAACATTTGATTATGTAGTATGCATTCATTTTCTAGATTTTTGGGGAACTTAAATGAAAATTATACATCCCTGGTGTGGCATGTATTCTACCCAGTGGTTTTTATTGGGGGGGGGGGGGGGAACGTGT
>NW_006494614.1:47561086-47631800 GCF_000325575.1 Pteropus alecto | reverse complement strand
GTCATTTAACAAATATTTACTGGATACCCACTACACGTTAGATACTAGGGATACATACTGTGCTGCTACATCCAAAGGCACACTCAGGCATCACTATGGAAGAATGTCTCATGTCTTTACTATAAAATGCCTATATCATACTTTCATAGAATCCTAAGACCTTTCAGCTAGAAAAGATCTAAAAGTTCGTTTAACATTATTATCAATCCTATGCCCAAATCTTCACAACAAATATCCCAGCCAGTCTGGGAACTCCAGCATCAAAGAACTCACCACTTTCCAAAACAGTTCCCTTCCATCTCTGCACAGTTATGACAATCAGAATTTTATTTATATGGAGTGAAAACAAGTCTTCCTGTAACCTCTACCCAATGGTTCTGGTTTCCGTCCAGGTATCCACAAAAACCAATTCTTTTCCCTCTTCCACATCACAGTCCTCAAGATAACTGATGACAGCTCCTATACACCCCTCAACCCAATCCAAGCCTCACCTTCTCTTCTCCATGATAAATGTCCTGTCTCTACCTCATATAAAGTGATTCCTAGATGCCTTATCCATTTAAACCATCTTCTTCTAAACTAAACCCAACATGTCTACATCCCTTCTATGATGTAATACGTATTTCCTTCTGAAATACTGTCATAAAGCCTAAGGCTTTCATGGTATTTAATTGCCTAGACAGCATTGCCCAAAATGTTCCAGAGGACATTAGTTTCTAAAGATGTTCTACAAAAGAAGGGTTCCATGGTTAAAAAAGTTGGGGAGCATTTTACATTATATACTCCACTCTTCATCTTTCACAATATATTAGCATATAATGGCTCTGAAAAGTTCTACAATAAGTATGCTTTGCTTAACCCGGATTTATTCCCTACCCTTGCCATGACTAACAAGATCATGAAGCTTCTGGAAAAATCATACTAGAAACTAAACGGCGGCCTATTTAAAGCAATGTCTTTAACAGGGTGCATTTTTGCATATGCCTCATACCTCGGTTCGTCTTAAATCCCTACCCTTGGTTTCAACTTCTTGTTCTCTTCTGTTTTACTTCACATAATCTTGTATTCTATCTAATCCATCTTAAAACCTTTAAAAATTCAGCAGAATACAAGAAAAGAAATTTTAATGTATATATTTTTTAAATCTGGAATTCAATAAGGGTAACCTATTCCCAAATGAGAAAGAGAAAAAAAGAAGATCCAATTAGGAATAAAAGTTCAGGAGCTGTGGAAAGCATGTGGTCCAATATTTAGTAAATGACCTAAACAGGTATGGTTTTGATCCATTAGGCTTGGTCACTTAGCTATCTACCAAGAGCTAAAAATACTCCATGTATATATCACTTAAAAGGCCCACCTGAAAATAAGGGTGGTTAAGGTAACTGATAGACACGAGTACTAGATTTGTAGGTCTCAAAGATTGTGATCATGAGTTTATTTCAAGATATTTCCTATAAAAACAACATACTTAAAATAGCACTGAGGACAAAGAACTTCCTTATTATGAAGTCTAGCTTCATAGCTTCTTCCTTATAATTAGGAGAGCCATACAATTATCATCTAAACTGGGATAGCTTTGAGAGTGAAAGGGAAAACTATTAATAATAATTATACTAGAAAAGACATAAACTAGGACTTGTCCCATACAAACTGCAATGTGGTCACCTTGCTTACATCTCATTTATGGCCCACCGCTCACCACCTTGATTCTTTCTCAACGTTCAGCAACAACCATTGCAAACTTCTACTTACCCAAAGCAAAAAGGAGGAATCACAGCTGTTAAACAGTCTGATAACACCTACCTATCAAATTCATTATCTAAAGTTTCCCAATTATTTGATGAACATATACCATTCAGGAAAGAATGGAAAGTCTTATCAAAAACAAAACTTCAGCTCTCTGATTACATATCAAACAAAAAAAATAAAAAGAACTGGCAAATCAAAGCATACATGTTGGTCTGAAATTCCTAGATACATCTATTTTGGAACTAGGGTACTATGTCAGCAACAATAATATAAATTGGAAAATAGATCTTACCTTGAGAACTTTGGGAGGACTCTGTAGAAGAAGAACTACTGTCTGTATAACTCTGTGGTTCTTCTTTTCCCTCCTGAATAGAAGAATTACCAGCCTCTGCCACCCTGGATGCTTGCTGTAATGTTTCTGTGACAAGTTGCCTTGTTTGTTCACTAACAACTGTGGCTTGAAATGTCACTGGTTTGGGTTTAATAAGAACCTAGAAGAAAAGCAGAAATATACCCAGTTTAAGTTTTACAATACTATTTAAAATGTTAAACTTCTAGGTCATAAATAATAATAATTTCTTGTCATGGAAAATAGCATTCTGTACATTTACTATGCTTTGAGCACAGTGCTGTTCATCAGACTAATTCAACTATGAACAAATTATAGTCAAACCACAGACATTTTAAGTGGTAAATGCTAGATTGCAACAACTATGGTTCTGACAAGAGACTTTGCCCGTTTTTTCTTGCCTATCATGACTTCAGGAGTCAATCTAACAATCTGTAGGCTACATGGTAGAACTGACAGCAACAGGCTAAGAATGGCAAAACAAAAAAGTTATGATGAGCCTACATTCCCAATGGAATCCCAGAATTCCCCCTTCTGAACATTTATTAACATAATAAAAATAAAACCCTAATTTAAGTCACTGTTCTTCAGGTTTCTTTTCATTTCAAATGAAATTCCTAATTGACACAAAGTAAACTTACTTGGGATCTAAATCATCTTTGAGGATATCCCCAAAGGAACAATGATTCTGACAACTATTAGAAGCAATATGGAACATGTGGGAAATCAATTTCTGAAAAAGATGAAAACCACAGATGCTAAAACAAGTGAAGTAGGAAAAAATTTTCAAACTGAACCATTTTGCTTCAAAATTTGGACTCTGGGAATTGACTATGGAATAAAACTGTTAACTCACTAAATTTATTTTTTATTTCTCCCATGTATAAGATTCTAAACCTTTTCATGCTCTATATAAAGTCACCCATTTCCAAGAATTCAAGAATGAAAACATAAGTGATACAATGACTTAGATAGAATAAATGAAATTGTTGCTGCTGAAACTTAAAAGGCAATCTGGACTTATTTCTGATCACAAAACTTATTTGTTTAGATAGTAAACTATTTGGCTATGGTTCTGAGAGAATCAATTCTAAAGACAAATTATTAGTTTATAGGTAAATTACTACTTCTTACAAAAGTCCTAAGATAGCATTTCTCAGCCAAAGCTGTTTCCTTTGATATTCTCATACAATAAGTTAAAGTATCTGCAAAATAAACAGTAGCCCAGCAACATAAAGAGTAAATACAGAGCCTCAATTTGCCAGGCAAATTTCCAGAAAAGTTCCCTTAGTAGCTGAAAACTAAAGATTTCTAGCTTCTTCATTATTTAGGTTTCAAGTAAAGCAAAATTTATAATATATAGCTTTTGAAAGTCATAGTAGCTTATAAAAAAAAAAAGTACATACTTTTGAGAGTTTGAGTAACTATCATTCTCCCTCAACTATATATTCCTAAAGTAACAATATACACCTTCAGCAAATTTTAGTCCAAGGGGATTCTTTTCTCAAATCATTGCTCATGAAAATGACAAATATTTAGACATAAAAAAAAAAAAAAGTACCAGAGAGAAAGATAGGTTTTGAAAACAGATGGGTAATTAATTATATACATTCATTTGTAACTTTTAAAAATCTGATTTTTTAAAGATTACTAATCTTTTCATTCAAATTTCTACCTTGGAATTTTAGGAATTTCAAATATACCTGATTCATGAAAAATCACCATATCTTATAGCATACCTGTGTTTTCCCTTGCTGCCCATAAACAATTTTTGTTGGGATAATTTTAGCTGCTGGTTGAACTGTGGAACCTATTCCTTTTGGTTGAGTTACAATCATTTTGGTGATGGGTCTTGTAGCAGTGATAATAGCTGGCTTTGCTCCCGTTGGTACTGTCTGAATAGTCTTTTCTCCCTAAATTAAAGTCAGTAAACATATAAGACTTACATGCATTTAAACAATAAAAACTATCCTTTTACTATAAAAGCACAAAAAGACTTTATCAGGATGACTAGAAAAAGGCTATAAACTGTACAACAAAGAACAATGTTTCCAGGTGATCAAAAATCCTAGACTTAGTTGAAATGATCTTGGAAGTCATCTGACTTTCTGTCTAAGGAAAGCATTTTCTTTATGAGTGAATTTTAAAAAATTGCTCATGTAAGAATACTTATTATACTGTCTCATTCATAGAATACATATATCAGGAGAGCTAGAAAATTACAGAAGAATATATACTAAAATGTTAACAACGGTTATTTAAGAATTGGGATTATGGGTCTTGATCCACCCTCGCATTCATCTTTATTTTCTAATTTATCTGAAATGAACATTTATGTAATAAAAAAGTTACTTTACACTATACCAATAGCTAAATGTAAACGTACAAAATAAATTAAGTTCCTCAAATATAAAATTATAAGAATAGCAAATTTATGTGAAAAAGTATGGACAAGAGATGAAATGAGCAAAGATATTAACATTCTTTCTGAGGTTATACAGGAAAACACAAAGGAAAAAATTAGGGCATTTTCCATGTTTCATTTTTACTATGTTACTAATATCACTTTAGTCTATTAACTAGATAGCTTAAGCCCATTAACTTTTCACCATTTTCTACATTTTCATCTGCTTTATTCTTAAGTATCATTTTCTGGTCATTTATGACGTCATTACTTGAACTAAATTAAATACAGTGATTTTTACCAAATTACTAAAGTTTTTTTAAATTAAAATCCATAAATAAAAAGGATCTGAAATTTTTCACCTTATCACTTTTTCTTATTTTTCATTCATCCTCATTCAAATATGTGGCTGTCTAAACTTAGCAGCCAGTAAAAATAAAACACTCAGGTGAGCTGACAAAAAGGTAATCAAATTTAAAGCTAAATATGATTACAAAAATCATAAGATTAACTATCTGTTGTAACTGTCTAAGGGAAACATGAATATCTGCCAATCGTGTGATTATTTAACACACACGTCCTCTTCACAGCAGCATCTCTGGAAAGAGCTCTTGTTCATTTGCCAGGAGCACTGGTTTGTAAGTTCACATGCCTCACCCTTAAAATGGCTTTACAGGCCCTTTCCAAGTATAATGACTCATTCAAAGCCGATCAAAACCAACTAGCAGGCTATTTTTTGAAAAAGGTCTTCTGATGTGTGTGAGAGCATGCACAGGACAGTAAGTGGTACATACAGAGCAAGTGGTGGTATGTGACAAAGAGGATGATCATATACTATTTTCTGCTTGCTTTACTATAATTTTCTGTGCCAAAGTATTGCTATTACCTATATCTAGCAGCTAAGATTGACTTTAGATCTATGGGAACATAGGACCTAGGGTACACAGCATCCTCTCTTACATACCGAGTTCTATGAAACTGCAAACCAAACTATAAAGGGTTCTGAAAATCAAAATTCTAATCCTGGATTCACTTTTGGCTTACTATGTGAACTCAGGTTGAGAACAATCTATGTTTTCCCACATGATGAAAAAAATCTATTGCTGGATCCCCATCAACAACATTAAGACTGTGATGCGTAGGAAGCAACTAGAGATCTATTACAATGAAGTATAGCATTCTTTTTTCTAGCAAAGTAGGGACATTATTACCAAGCCTAAACAGTTAAGTGCCAAGAGTAATAATTATAAAAGAATTTATTGAGGACTTTCTATGTGCCAGACATTCTTTCAAGTACTTTCAAAACAGCTATCAGTGAACAAACTCACTGGTAGAGATTGTCATCCCCAACATACAAATGAGGAAATTAAGGATAAGAGAGGTTGAATTAGTTAGCCAAGTCAAACAACTTTGATACTTAAGAGACAAAGCCCAGGTTTATTTAACTCCAAACCTCTTAACCTCTTAAAAACTACTTATCAATATAAACAAAAAGAACTATAAATGAATCTATTATTTCTTCCTTTCCTTTCCCTTCCCCTTCTGTTCCCTTTCCTTTTTCCTTTCCTTTATTTTTTGCTCAGGGGTAAAAATGAAAAGCTAAAAGTAACAAATCCCTGTTAATTAGTCTTAATCTCAAATATTTCTCTTTGCCCAAATACTAGGCCATTATCTATTGACAACATGTAGGAATAAACTTATCCTCTAACAGAGGTTCCCTGTAATTAAGCCAGTGGAATCTTCCATCTGGACCAAGCTAAGCATCTAAAAGCATGGTCATAAGCAACCTGGCTATAAACAACATGTTTTAAAAATTACTATGAAAAATGGTATCAGTGGATGGCGTTTTAAGTTATTACATCACAGTAGTGGTAAATCAAGCCATTCCGGCTATTGTTGGGTTCTGAAGTCCTTAGGCAAATATGTGTATAGCTGGTCTTTTAAGTCTTCAGTGGATTGCTGAGTCTGCAGTTCAAGCTCTTACTTACTCCAGCATTTAGCAAAGTTGTAACAACGTTTTTGCCCGGGAGGCCTTGAATGGTCGTTCCTTTTCCTGTAGTCTTTTGCACAACAATCACATTGGGCTTGGAAGTCATTGGAATTGTAGTGATTTTGGTAGTCGTTCCTTAGAGAATGGGGGAGAAAAGGAGGCCTGAGTTAAAGACTAGTGATTATTTAATTATATCTGTTTATATTGTACACAACTTATACATATAATTGTCATCCCTAGATGATGTGAAGGCTGTCATGTGGATGAAAATAAAGGGTTGGAATAGTAAATTACAAGTTGTCCTAGAATGAGAAAACATTAAGAATTGACTCCTAACAACAGTCATCTTTTTGGAATCTGAGGACCTACACACCAAACTCAGAACTTAAAAATATCGCTATCAGTTTCTCCAACAATATTCCTCTCCTGACTAGTTAACTGAAACAAATTAGAATCTCTATTATATGGCTTATGTTTTCCCCAAACCCAGTATTATCACTATATCTAGTGTGATGGGAAAATTCTTCAAAAAGATCATCAAAAAAGAGGTAAATACTTATCAAAATTCATATAACACTAGACTCTAGAAAAACTTATGAAAAGAAATGTCATGTATTTTTGGTGTGATCAAAAGACAAAATAAACACTGACTCAGAGACTAAGACAGATTAAATATGTGCTCTTAATATCTGCAGCAATCTAAAGAGGATGAAAGTCTACTTTATATATTTGTGTGTGTATATGTATATACACATATGTATTTCCAACTATTAGGATCTACTTTGTAGATTTGTATGTCCTGATCCAAACATTTTATTATCTTGCCCTCTCCCCCACATCCTTCTATAATCTGTTTCTCTTTTGCCTATGAAATCTATCAAATTTGTATTCTTCTAATTGTCTAAATTGGAAATCCTGGTGCAAATCTTGATTCATGTCTGTCTTCGCTCCACGTATCCCCCAACAAAATGAACGCCTCTTGAGCTACACACTGTATCTTTTATGTCACTGATTCCTCAGTGCTTAGCACACAGTGTGTGGCAATTACTCAGTAATATTATGTGAATGAACTTTTGTCACCAACATAATGTCTTCTTTCAAAATGTTATCAATGTCAGCAGAAAGGAAAGGCCCTCACCTCTTTTGGCTTCCCATTATTTTCTATTTCAAGTTTCTCTATCATGCAAATAGATCTGATGGTCCCTGTCTTATCAAAAAATGTCCTTTAGAAAAACAAACAAACAAACAAAAAACTGATTTCATCATGTCAAGAACCCTGAGCATGTGAAATTCATTAAAAACCTTCCTAATCTCTCTTGTACCTTGTTCCAACTTTCCCTTTTGGTTTTCAAAATTCTATACGATCTAGCCTTTAATCTATCAATTTGATCTTATTTGTTCCTATTCCATGATACACACCATAAACTCTAGTCTAACATGTAACTTCTTCACTATGGCTTCCTATTACCTACCACACAAAGCCCAAACTCCTCTGCTTAGCTTTCCAGGTTCCGCCAGACTTTAATTGTCAGGATTATCCAACATATACCTCTCCTTCAGTGTGTTGGTTTCCACATTGGTCCTTGAGCATACCAGTCCCAATGCAACTTTTGCGCCTGTAATTTCCTCTGCCTATGAAAACAGGCAAGTCATATTTTTCTTCTATAGGTGTGTATATCATTTATCAAATGACTAAGCACAGAACAAGTACTCATTAAAAACATGACTGATTAATATATTCTCAAGAAGAAAAACAAAATTTTATTCCTTTCTATTGGAAAACCTTAGCATTCCTTACTAAAGATTTAGAAACAAGACTGTACTAAAAATAAGACTATTCTAGTTATGTCGACTTATGGCAATCTTGTTACAGTATCTTTATAATATAGCTCTTTTTTATGTAAATTGAGGTAACACACTCAAGTTACATAAAAAAGAACTTTTATTCATGCACCTGATTCACAAATGTTTTTTTCCTTTATCCATGATCTCTGAATAGAAGGCTGTTAAGAGCCAAAAAAACCAAGCTGCCCATTGTTCACTTATATCAACTTTAAGTCTTAATTAGATCCAATCCTTTAATTAACATAATCCCCCCAGTTATGATGTCTCTTTTAACAATGAAGCCTTACCAAATTTTGACTAATAAAATTTTTTTACAAAGTAAGCATTAGAAACTACCTCAAAAAAATGTAAACCAAGCTTTAACTCTACACCAAAGTACAAGAACCACTTTTTTGACAACACTTGCTTAATAAGTGATTTCTATCTATAAAAATGTCTAATCCTTTCCATTACAGGTATGCTAGTTTATGAGACAGTTACAAATCAAGTTCGCCAGCTTAATAAAATGAGGCAGGGGAGATGTCAGAAAATAGAAGAAAAGGGCACAGCATAAGGCAAAGCAAGTATAGCATTATATTAAAATAGAATACAATTTATGACTAGAATTATCAAATTACAAAAGTCTAAAATCCCAGTGAGCATGTTTCTATATCTCAGGTGATACCTATGTTATATTGGAGAAAGAAGTAGTTTCATTTTTAAAAAAGGTCTTCCTCTATGCTTCCATAGAATTTAGTCTACGCTTCTCATGTCACAACAGAAGGTATGCAAGTTTAGCATTTTGTAGGGCAGAGAATGCACCTCATGTATATCTTTATGTATCACAGCACCCAGTCCAACATCTGGCTCATAGCATATCAGAGAACCCACATATATACACAGTCTTCACTTAAAGAGTTATGATACAATGGGTGCAAATAACTGTGAATCGCATTTGGATCATATAATCCAGATTCCTTTTTAAAAATAAGAAACCTATAAAAGTTTGAGCATTATGGTAGGTAAGGCTTAAAGAACACAAATTTACTGGCCCAGATTTTACGGTTCACAGATTCTTAAGTCACCCTGAAATCTTGGTCTCTTGGGTAATGTTTTACATTGTTTTGCTCAAGAATGAGCAAATGAATGAATGAATTAAAAAGTATATAAACACTTGCTCCTTGCCTGACATTATACTAAAGATTAAGAGAATCAAAATCAAGTTTTGCCATTGTCACAGGTTCTCATAATGTCCTCAGAGTCAAGATAATGAGTTCACTTCTAAGGGATCCAATCTTCTGCATAAAATATGCACGATTCTTAACTACCCCTTAACAAAGCTCACAAAAAAACTTTACATATCTGATAGTTCTATGTATACACATGTAAGTAAATAAATGACTCTACATGAGTCAAATAACTGCAAAAAGTCATGCCTCTATTTAACTGCTTATTCCAATAAAAAGAAAAACTTGACCTTTTAAAATACACTTTGGAAGCACGGAAACGTGAACTTGCCTTCTAGGATATTATACAAAGGAAGTAAGAACTTCATGTAATAATTTATGTGTTATAATGTTCATCACAGAATTATTGACAATGACCAAAAAAATTGTAAGCAACT
Organism: Pteropus alecto; assembly: GCF_000325575.1. Classification (NCBI taxonomy): domain Eukaryota; kingdom Metazoa; phylum Chordata; class Mammalia; order Chiroptera; family Pteropodidae; genus Pteropus; species Pteropus alecto. Next base: position 47,621,860 of record NW_006494614.1, on the reverse strand, counting down.
CAAAACATTCAACAAATGGCGAAATTATAGTGCATCATATAAGAGAATACTGTGTAGCAATTAAGCAGGGGTGGGGGGGTGTCAAAATACATTTAATAGAATGAGAAAATAATATTACATGAAAAAAGATAAAACGGATTATATTAGTTCTCAATTTAAATATATATATATGCACAATGCATCTATACAAAAAAAATGAACAGAAATATACACACTTAAATCAACACATTTCTCTGTATAGTGAAAACTTTAAGTTTTTTTCTTCGTATCTTTCTATATTTTTCAAATTCTCTACAATGAGGAAAAGAAACCACGTTTTTAAAAAGCTTTCTATTCTTACAGCTAGATGTTTGTGTGTATGTATTTTTTAAAAAGTGTACATTTTGTGTTAGGGAATGAGGGCGGTCTGGAGGTGGGGTAGGTATGGAATCTAGAATCCAGCATCTGCTCATGGATGAAAGCACAAAACTATCTAAATTCATCCAACCAGGCTTATCAGTTTACTGTAAACAGACAACCTGGGATTGAAAACTACTAATAAACTAACCAATAATCACAGTATCATAGACAACAATACTATTATAAGAGAACTGTCTTTATAAAGAATATTGATATGTAACATAAGGATCAGTTTAGAGTAGTCAGAAATGAGGGACGTTCTTTAGAATAAAGTGTCAAATAGCAAAGCAGAGGTAGAGACAAAATGAGCTCCATGCAATAAATAAAGGTGTTTCAACTATGTGCCAAGTATATCCTACAGTGCTAAAAAAATTTAAGAACTCTTCTCAGGTATACCCATACACTTAAAATAGCAATTAACTATGAGTTGCTTTATATTTAAATAGAAAATATGTACCTGATAAAATGTATAAATGTTATTATATCCAAGAACCTCTCTGGTTCTAGGAAATGTGCTTGCCTGTATTGCTCTAACCAGGCACAAAGCAGCTAAATTATAAAAAAGGTCTGAAAACAGCAGCCTTGTAACATCTAAACATTCCTTCAAGCTATATGGTACCATGAATTCAAATTTAAGTAAAGAAAAACTTACAGTCATAAAAAGCTACATACCAATGAAAAACATTTTGAGAAATGTTTAATTGAGTATGTGCTCTATACTATTTAAAGATACTGTTAGGTAATATAGTTTGAGTTTTAACTGTTATTTAACATATCCTCTTAAAATCTGGAGTATGATGATTCTTTCCCCTGGTTTCACTCTCCTCAATCTGGCAAACACTGGCTTTTTTCACTTATACTTAAAAGCAGAGCCAAAATTAACAGCTTTAAATATAGTACTTTATGCCAATACCATGCCCTGCTTTGCTTTTTTTTATTCACTGAGTTATCAGCAACATCATATTACTGCCAGGAACTTCAGTCCTTTCACTTTAGAATGTTACAACAACTCACCTGGGGCATACAAAATACGGCTAGTCTACAAAATTGGTTGACAGTTAAAGTCCTCAGGGTTTACTTGATCAGAGTTATTTATATCATTTTAATTAAAAAATAATAATCAATGAAAATGAATGCCATATTAACATTCCACTTCAGAATCCACAACCCAAATACTTCAGGAATTAATGAGCCAATAAAAACCAGGTAAGGTTCTAAAATACCAATAAATTAGCTTTCCACATCTGAGTAAAATGTTTTTTAAAAGAGTCAATATAAATGGTGAAAAACAAATAAGGATGTTCAAGTATTTTTATTTTTAATCAACTAAAATTACATTAATAATTGAAATTATGAGATACGGTCCCTCAAACACATTTAGATAAATAAATACTAGTTCTTCCACTATCTAGCTTGTGTGGTCTCGGACAAGTCAATTTCATGTCTGTAACCTTAAATCTGTCTGCTTCTGTAAACTGGGGATGGTACCAACTATCTCAGAGTTATGAGATCTGAATGGATTAACAAATGGGAGAACACTTTATAAATGAAAAATCTCTATGCAAATGTAAACCATAATCTTTCCATTCTGATTAAAAGCAACATTTATGTTCTATTTTAAAACTATCAAAAATTTAATATGTGAAGATTTAATATCAGAACTAAAAAAAACTATATTTAATCACTAAATGTCAGGACTAAAAACAGCTCTAGACTTCTATGCATAAAACTAACATCAAACAGAATCCTTTAACAGTTGAAATATGTTTTTTTCCTCTTACTAGTCACCTACACCTTTTACATATTTCAGATATACCTACCAGAAACTATATTACTGCTAATTATCTTGCCCCCCAAGGTAGCTAATGATTTGGGTACTACTGTAATGATGCTACCACTGGTAGTTTTCACATAGGTTGCAGCTCCAGGGGTTGCAGCCATCCGACCTATGGATGGACTCACTGTCGGCCGGGTATAAGTTGCCTGTGTGCCTATAAAAAAGGAAAAGCCAAAAGAAAAACTTGTTATTACTTATAGAAGAATGACAATTTAGGCAGTTAAAAGTATAATTTAATGTAACCTACATTGCTTGAACTTGAAAATGGAAATTCGAGGTGTCGAGACATTAACAATTTACAGCGTTTTCGATGTACATAGCAAGAACTACAGCCAAGTCAATTCAAATTAATTTTACACATAAAATATTGTGATGTGTTGCATCAAATTACTAACCCTAAGAAAAAGTATAGTTTTGTTCCTTTCTTCCACTATCCTTCTTCCACTAGTTTTATGCCAAAATAAACTTAAATTTAATCATCTTTCCTGCCAGAGCATTTAAGCTATTTCTGTTATAGATTTTAAGGTCTCTGCATCTGTTTTATGCTGTCTCAGTGCCAAACCCAACGTCAGCACTCAGCAAATAAGGCAGTACTGTTTGCCTAAAATTTTATAAACTTTCACTGTTTTGTACTCTGCTACTCTGAAATATATTTTCATCTTTTAAAGAGTTATTCCATCAGTTTACTAGAGATTAAAGTTGAAGCTGCCGAGAGTTGCCAGGAATATTTCTTTTTAGCCTAAAAAGTTCACTATTTACATATTTCCTTAACTTTAACTGACTTGTTAGAATATTTTTCTTCATGTCTCTCAAAGGATTTTATACTCTTCCCCACTATTTCTAGGGCTTTTTCCTTTTCCCAAACAGGAGTTAAAAACTAACCAGAAGAATCTGTTGTCATTTCTTACAAATTCGGTAATTCAGAAATACCATTCCTACACTAAGAATGAAGATAACTAAGATAACATCTTCAACTGAAAAAAGTTTTTTCATAATTAGATTCAGAGGTCATTGTGATAACTATTTTAAACAACCTTCTCCTCCAAAAAATGCTTTTAGCAAGTTATTCATCATTTAAAAATACAATCCCTATCCAAAAAAGGAAGGAGGGAAAGAACATTAGAATTAATTTAAACTGGTTAAAAAGAAACATCTGAATCAGAACAAAACCTAGTACAAAATAACTATGCTATATAGATCCATAGTTTGAATCAGTTGAATTATAACCAGAAAAAAAGTCAACTTGAGCTTGTTATTTAAAAAAAAAAAAGGCACTGGGTATGCAGTCAAACAGATCTGGGTTCAAATCCCAGTTGTCTTTTATTAACTTTGTGGACTTGTACAAATTGCTTAATGTAAGTCTCTGTTTTGTAGCTGAAAATGGGAGCTAATAAAGCCTAAGTTAGAGTTAAGTGCAATTTTCGTACAGACCTTTATACACTGGCCAATAGATGATAGCTTACAAACTTCAGACAGGTATGATTTTACACTATTTAGATTCTATCCTCTAAATACTGTCCCTCTCACAAAGCTTGGTAAGACTTATACAAATTTAAAATAATAGTAATGGATAATTCTAATATTAATTAATAGTAATAGCTACTGAGCACTCTGCTGGGGACTTTACATACTTGATTTCATTTAATACTTAACAATAACCTTTGGTTCAGGTATTATTATCCCATTTAAAGACAAAAGATTTAGAGAGATTAAGAAACTATTCAAGGTCACAAAGGATGATACTATTTTAAATGTTCGTACACTGTTACTACCCTGGGCATAGCCAGGTTATTCTTATATCTAGGCAATATGCCATACTGTGCTTTCTCAGTCTGAGAAATGCTTACTAGACTGTGATTTATACTGACTCTCAACCTCATCAAAGTGAGATCCTTGTGAGCTGGGACTCCTCATAGACATTTACGGTCTAATAAGATAAATAACATTAAACAAATCAACAAACAAGTAGATTAGTAATTAGAAATTGTAGTATGTGCCATAAAGGAAAATAAAGGACAGTACAACAATAAGAAGAGAGCTATTTTAAGTTAGGGAGAAGCGGGAAGTCAAGAAAGGCCTCTTTGAAGAATTGTCTCATTAATCTCTATCCCCAGTGTCAAGCACATTGCTGGTACAGAGGAATTACTCAATGAATATATGACAAATGACTGTACTGATGCTCAAGAAAACTTACCAGTAGGAGTGGTTACCAGTTTAGTTGTCATAATCGCACCATTACTGCTAACCACCATAATAGGGGAATTGCTACTGGTAGGCAGAGTTGCTGTCACTGGTTTGGGTAAAATTTTACTTGGTTGAACTTGTTGTGTGATGATTTTAACACCTTTGAAAGAAGAAAAATAAGTATCAGTACAAATTATTTTTTAAAACATAATTTATATCAACCCAAGAGGGCAGTAGTTACACACATGTACTCAGTCTCACCTAAAGAAAAGCTTTCTTCATATGGATGAAACTCTTTAAACTTTTATTTCTCAAATTCCTATCTTTCCTAATTTCTCTCATTAAAGAATACAATTAAAACATTTTAGAAGTTATTAAATTCTCTTAAAAACAAGATTTTTTCCCTTTGTATAGGACCATGTCATATAAGAGCTTTCAAACCAAATTAGCCATTCACTGGAACTTTACAGATAAACAATCTATACCATGCAAATGACTGAGATAAAAGAATTAGGATAAGAAGTCAAAAACAAATGTTAATGTAGCTTTACATATTCCTAACTACATCAAATATTTCACTAACCACTTAAACTATAAAGGTTGTTAAAAATTTAAGGAGCAAGAACATTTTCTTTTTGAATCTTTATTTTTAAATTAACTTCTTTTAAAAGTATTTTTAATAGTTCACTTTGTCAAACACAAAATAAAGAATACACTATTACTGCACTTATAAAAAATATGTATGTGGACAAAAATTGAAAGGGAACATGTAACAATAAAATTAAAATGTTAAAGTGGAGAGGTTATGATTTTTTTTACATTTTTCAAAGTTTCATTTTAAATGTTATAATTGTTACACTGACTTTCCAAATGTACAATGTTCATTTAAAAGAAATATTTCATGCTAACTACAAATTTAAGTACTAATAATTGTTAACTGAGGAAGAAAATTTTGGTAAACTTTTTCCCCATTAGCTTTGCTAAAATAATTCATGGAATAGAATGCATTCCATAGACAACCAAAAATTGTATTACTTTTTTGGATGGTGATTAGGTTGAGACATTAGGAAGCAAACAAATCTATTTAATAGCTTTAAATAATTTTAAATTTCTTGTAGTCAACAAAAAAATTAAAATTGTAACATAATACATACATTCTAGGGTTATTATGAAGATTAAATAAATCAAAATTATAAAGTGTTTATAGAAATAAAGAAATTCTGATTATAATAAATCATTAAGAGTGAAGCTATAGGGGAAAAATTATTTCTAGTATTATATGATTAATGAATTACAATAATGCTTAAGGTACATAAAAAGAAGTCCCCAAAGAAATGACCACAGACAGAAAAAAATTTAAGAGAATCATAAGAAACTAATTTGCTCACTCCTACAAATATGTTAAAAATTTGGACCAAATAAGTAATTTTCTAGAAAAATATTGTTTATCAAAATTGACCTCAGAAAAGTGATGTCTAAATAGACAAATTTCCTTAAAACAAATTTTTAAGAGGTCTTCCTTCTCTGCCAAAAAATAGCAGACCCAGATAGTTTCAAAGACAATTCTACAGTCCTTTAAAAAAAAGATAATTCCAAAATACTTAAAACCATTCCTCTTAAAAGTTCTCATAATACACACACACACACACTCACACACACACACAAATTATACCTGTGTGATAATGGATATTAACTCATGTTAGCTAAACCTATATCAAATTATTATGTGGCACACTTAAAACTAACACAATGTGTCAATTATATCTCAATTAAAAACCAACAAAAACTACTCCAGAGATCGATTTCTAACAAGAGAGCATAAAGAGATCGGCTAATCTGCTGATCCAATGAAAATGGTAAAAGTAATAAAACAACCAATGAAAAGCTCTGGAAATGGTCCCAAGGACCAACAAAGAAATATCTATTCAAAAAAATATAGAAAAAATCAGTAAGAAAGGGAAGATCTGTGGTATTTAAACCAAGACCTGTTCCTCCTTACCCCTGCTACAAGCGAGGCAAAGACTCCTCTACATACTGCTGCAGTCAGGAACCAAAGGTTTCCTATTCCTCCAGCTGGAGGTCTGAGGACTTCTGGATCTTATCTTGCCCCCAGGTACCTATTGCTAAGGTAAGTCCCGTGAAAGTACAGTCAAGAGGTGGGTGCTCCCTTCCGCTCAGCATCCAATTCATAGAACAAAGGCTCCACCTTGGGCATGGTGTCACAGGGAATACTGGGGTCCTAATCACCACTGCCTGGCTTATGAGGCGGTGGCTCCACTACCAGGAGAATTAAGTCAAGAGGATCTTAGGCTGCTTCCCATCCTTCTACCCCTGCCTTCACTGACTGCTCAGCTCCTAAAGCAGGAGTGTCATTCAGAGAAGCATGCCACTGACCCCACACCCAGAGCTCCAGAGCTGCCTGAAGGTAGAAAGAGGTCATAAAATAGGTAGTTCCTAATCTCTTCCCAAAGGAACTGACTTCGTTTGTAACAGAGCATGGAGAAATTCAAGCCTGAATGTATTATAAAGAACAGTGGGGGATGTGATAAAAGGCAACTGGACTATAGGCTAGACGGTTTGCAGGAGAAAACTGAACAATACAGAAACTCAGAGGAATCCTCTTGTGGTCTGACAAATATCAGAAATAGAACTCTGTAACTACTATTCCTTCAAAGAAGCCACAATTTGTATTAGTTTATAGAGAGTAACTTATGCTCCTGGGCATTGTTGAAATAGTACAATCAGTTAGAAGAGTTTAACAGCTGAGCGTGGTCAAGGAAAGAAAGAAAGAGAACCAATACTACCGTCATCTCAGAATAACAGTGGGCATACCCAGAGCTGTACGTCCCTGAGGAACATGAGAGACTTAACTTCGCTAAAGTAACTGACCTAGTCACTAAACAACAAATAACCAAGCAAATAAAAATAACAAAACGGGGGGCAGGTAGGGGAAGACCAGTACCCAACTATATCTAATATCTAAAACATTAATTTAAATATCTAAAATGTATAGTTTCCAACAAAAATCATTAGGAGGCATGCAAAGAAATAGGAAAATACGACCCATACACTAGAAAAAAAAAAAAAAACAAGCAACAAAAGCTACCTGTGAGAGTGACCTAATATCAGACTGAACAACAACAAAAAAATACTTCAAAGTAGCCCTTATAAATATGCACACAAAACTAAAGAAAAGTATGATAGAAGTAAAAAGGGCATAATGACAAAGTGGCATCAAATAGAGAATGTTAATAAAGTGATAGAAATTACAAAAAGGAACCAAATGAAAAATGTGGCGCTGAAGAGTACAGTAATTGAAATGAAAAATTCACTAGTGAGGCTCAAGAACAGATCTGAACTGGCAGAAGAAATAATTAGCAAATTTGAAAATAGATCAACAGAGATTATACAAGTTGAAGACTAGAGAGAAAAGAAATAAAGGAAAATGAACATAGCCTCAAAGAAATGTGAAACACCATTAAGTGCACCAATATATATGTAATGGAACTACCAAAAAGGAACAGAGAGAAAAAGTTAAAAAAAATTTCAAAGAAATAATGTCCCAAATTTACTCAAAAGCAGTAACTTATACATCCAGGAAGCTCAGTAAACTCTACACAGGATAAATACAAAGAGATCCACAGACAGACATACCATACTGAAAATCCTGTAAGTCAAAGACAAGGAAAAAAACCTTGAAAGCAGCAAGAGAAAAACAGCTTACTACTGACAAGGGAACTGCATTAAAGTCGACAACTGACTTCTCAGCAAAAACGATGCAGGCCAGCAGGCAGTAGGATAATGCATTCTAAGTTCTCAAAGGAAAAAACTATCAACCAAGAATCCAATATCCAGCAAATAAAGTCTTCTTACCAGATAAACAAAAACAGAGAGAATATGTTGCTAGCAGAAGGCCTTACAACGGATACTAAAGGAAGTTCTACGAATAGAAGGAAGAGGAAACAATACAATGACATCCACTCTTGCCAGTAATATTCAACATTTTACTAGAGGTTCTACCCAGGGAAATTAAGCAAGAAAAGAAACACAAGATATCCAGATTGTAACAGAAGAAACTATTTCTATTTGCAGATGACATGATCTTTTATATTTAAAAAATCTTAAGGAATTTATCAAAAACTATATTAGAACTAAAAAAATGACTTCAACAAAAGTTCAGGATACAAAATCAACACATAAAATCAGTTTTATTTCTATACATTAGCAAAGGACAATCTGAAAAATAAAATTAACAATTTTTTACAACAACTTCAAAAAGAATAAAATACTTAGGAATAAATTTAAGAAAAGAAGTGCAAATTTTATACTCTGAAAACCATACGACATTGTTGAAAGAAATGAAAGAAAATCTAAAATGGAAAAACATCCTACAGTCAAGAATTAGAAGATTTAATTTTGTTCAGATGCTTATATGCTTCAGCTGATCTACAGATTCACTGCAATCCCAATCAGAATCTCAGCTGACTTTTTGTAGAACTGACAAGCTGTTCACAAAACTGGAACTGCAATTTTGTCATCTAGAACTGCAAGGGACACAAAATGGCCAAAACAATCTTTAAAAAGAAAAACAAAATAGGAGTACTCTCCCTGATTTCAAGGCTTACTACAAACCAATGGTAATCAAAACAGTGTGGTACTGGCATGCAAACAGTCATAAATTAATGGAATAGAATTGAGAGCCCAGAAATAAACCCATACACATGGTCAACTGATGTTCAACAAGGGTACCAAGACCATTCAGCGGAGGAAAAATATTATTTCCAATAAATGGTATTAGGACAACTGGATAACCATATGCAAAAGAATAAAGTGGGGTCCTTATATCACACCATAACAAAATTAACTCAAAGACCTAAACTATCAAACTCATAGAAAAAAACAGGGATAAATCTTTATGACCTGAAATTTGGGAAAAAAAAAAAAAAAAATCTTAAATATGACACAGAATGAGCAACAAAAAAAAGAAAGAAAGAAAGAAAGAAAGGAAATTGGGCATCTTCAAGATTAAAAACTTTTGTGCTTCAAAGGATATCATCAAGAAAGTAAGAAGACAGCTCACGGAATGGGAGGAAATATTTGCAAATCATATATCTGATAAGGACTTAACATCCAAAATATGTATATTAAAAAAAAAAATTGTACAACTCAGTGACAAAAAGACAAACCAATTAGAAAATGGGTAAAAGACGTAAACAGATATTTCTCCAAGGAAGATATATTAAGGGGCAAGCACATGAAAAGATGTTCAACATCAAAACCAAAATAGAATACTACTGCACATAAACCAGGATAGCTAGAATCAAAAAGTCAGAGAAAAACAAATGTTGGAAAGGATGTAGAGAAATTGGAACCTTCATACACTGCTAGTAGGAATGTAAAATGGTGCAGCCACTTTGGAAAACAGTGAAGCAGTTTCTCAAACAATTAATGATCATACAGCTCAACAATTCTACTCCTAGGTATATACACAAGAGAAGCGAATATCCCAAAACTTACACATGAATGTTTCCACAGAATTATTCTTAACAGCCAACAGGTAGAAACAATCCAAATGTACATCAAAGAACAAATGAATAAACAAAATATGAAATATTATTTGGCCATAAAAAGGAATAAAGTACTAATACATGCTAAAACATGGATGAACCTTGAAAACATTAAGTGAAAGAAGCCGGTCACAAAGACCACATATTATATTATTCCATTCATATGAAAATCCAGAATATAGAAATCGAGAGACAGAAAGTAAAGCAGGGCCAGAGAGGTTGCCATAGGGAGTAGGGAGATGATAGGCTAAAAAGAACAGGATTTCTCTTTGAAGTGATGGAAAGGTTCTAAAATCAACTGTGGTGATGGCCATACCTATCTGCGAATACACTAAATAGCACTGAATTCCACACTTTAAATGGGTTAATTAAATGGTATGTAAATTATATCTTAATAAAGCTATTTTTAAAAATCCAGCATTTTAAAAATGGAAAACTTTACAATTTTTTCTTGGAAGCACATTTGACATTGAAACTAAACCCTGCCAGAGACTGCACACGAAAAACTACAGACCAATTTCCCTGTGACTATCAACACATTGTATTATCCACACCTCATACTAAGATAGATTTCAAGAGATTTAAATGTGAAAAATGTGAACTATAACTAAAACTCTAGAAGCTTGAGAAACCACACTAATAAATTCAACCATATAAAACAAAAAAGATTTGTACAGCAGAAGTCCCTATACATAAAGTCAACAGACAAACTGGGAGGAAAATCTCTGCAAATCATGAAACATGCAAGCACCAATTATCCTGATACATAAAGAATTCCTAGAAATTGATCAGAAAAAAAAAAGACCACAGTAGAAGAATTGGAAATGAATACAGACAGTACACAAAAAATGAAATACGAAAGGCTCTGAAACATATAAATAGTTGCTTCAAACTCACTCTCTATACGAGAAATAAAGACAACACAACATTGAGATAATGACACCCCCCGTCCGCCGCCCACAATCCCAGCCCAATCAGATTGGAAAAAGGCAATTGTTTAATAACATACTGGTGAGAAAAGGGTACTGTGAGGAAACTGGAACTCATGTCCATTATTAGTTGGAAAATAAATTGAAAATCCCTATAGAAGAATATCTGGAAATATGTATCAAAATTTTAAATTATTTTATCTTTTGACACACTCCTGGGAATCAGTATCCTGGGAAACACACTCTTGTTATTTATCCTACAGATATACTTACAGACATACAAAATGACTATGTACAGTCTTGTTTACTACAGTTTTGTTTAGAAAAATCCCAAAAGACTGGAAATAACCTTACGAGGTATTAAATATATTATGTTACATGCACTACAGAATGCAAAGGCAACTTAATTTAATGTACTGATTGCTTTAGAAAGATCTCCAAGAAACAATGTTAAGGGAGGTGGGGAAAGCAAAGTGCAGGTGTTACATTCTACATCTGTGTAAAAAGGAAGAGATAAAAATTCAAATTTAAATTTGCTTGTATATACAGAGACTCTGAAAATACATAGGAAACTAAGACTTTTTTAATGGTTAGGAAACACTGGATAGAGAACCAAGTTATTCACTATATAAGTTTTTATACTTTTCAGCTTTTGATGAATGTAGTCTATATTCAAAAATAAAATAATTCCTTCACAAATAAAAATGCCACCAAAACAGACCTTAGAAACTCTAATACAGCAGTATTATATGTTAACCAATATTACGGATATTGAAATCTCCCTTCCTTACTATTAAGATAAAATTATTTCAAACATAGAGTAATATGTGGTTAAAAAAAGTCAGACTATGATGATATACAAGTATTAAAATACCATGAACACTAAGAAAACAGAACAAAATATTACACTCAAATTTTTCCAGTAAAATCACAGGAAAGCAAGAAACTTTTTAGTATCTCCCACCCCTGCTATACCAGAGAGAAGATTAAATATCCATTTTCAGAACAAGGGAAAGATGCCCACTCTCATCATTTTTTTTTTTATTCAACATAGTAAGGAAAGTCTTAGAGCAATTAAGCAAAAAAACAAACAAACAAACAAACAAAAAACCATCCAAATCATAAAAAAAGTAAAACTGTCTCTATTCGCAGACAATGTGATATTATATATAGGAAACCCTAAGACTCCACCAAAAAAACTGTTAGAATAAACAAATGTAATAAAATTGTAGGATACAAAATCAATATATAAATATCAGTTGTTTTATAGACTAATAACAAACTATCAGAAAGAGAAATTCAGAAAACAATTCTATTTACAATTGTATAAAAAAATAAAATACTTAGAAATAAATTTAACCAAGGAGGTAAAATAACTGTACGCTAAAAACTATAAGGCACCGATAAAAGAAAGTGAAAACACAAAAAAATAGAAAGACATTCTATTCTGTGCTCATGGATTAGAAGGATGGATATTATTAAAATGTCCATTCCACTCAAAGCGAGCCACAGATTCAACGCAATTCCTACCAAAATTCCAATGGCATTCTTCACAAAAAGAGGACAACCCTAAAATTTGTATGGAACCACAAAAAAACTCCAAATAACCAAAGCAATCTTGAGAAAGAACTATTAGGCCAAAGGCATCATACTTTCTGATTTCAAACAATGTTACAAAGCTATAGTAATCAAAATAGTATGGTATTGGCATAAAAACAAACACATTATATCAATGGAACAGAACAGAGATCCCAGAAATAAACCCATATTTGGTCAATTTATGTACTACAAAAGAACTAGGAATATATAATGGGAAAAGGATAGTCTCGTCAATAAATGATGCTGGAAAGCCACATACTAAAGAATGAAATTAGGCCACTATCTCACACGATACAAAAATCAACTCAAAATGGATTAAGGACTTGAACATAAGGACTGAAACCGGAAAACTGCCAGAAGACAACATAAGGGACAAGCTCCTTGACATCAGTCTTGGCAAAGATTTTTTTGTATTTGACACCAAAAGCAAAAGCAATAATAAACAAGTGGGACTATATCAAACTAAAAATCTTCTGCTCAGCGAAGGTAACCACCAACAAATGAAAAAGCAACCAATGAAATGGGAAAAAATATCTACAAATCATACACCTGATAAGAAGTTAATATTCAACGTATAAAAAGAACTCATATAACTCAACAACAAAAGAAAACAACCTGATTAAAAAATGGGCAGAGGATCTGAATAGACAAATTCCAAAGAGGACATACTAATGGCCAACAGGTACACGAAAAGGTGCTCAATATCACTAATCAGGGAAACTCAAACCAAAACAATAAACATTACCTCATCTGTTAGAATAGCTGTTATCAAAAAGTTAAGAAATAACAAGTTTTGTCAAGAATATGGAGGAAAGAGAACCCTTGTACACTGTTGGTGGGAATGTAAATTGGTGCACCCATTATGAAAAACCGTATGGAAGTCAAAAAACTAAAAGTGGAACTACCAGCAATTCCACTTCCAGGTATTTATCGGAACAAATGAAAATACTATCTTGAAAAGATATCTGCATCCCCATGTTCATTGCAGCATTATTTACAACAGCCAAGACATGTCTATCAATGGATGAATGGATTAAGAAAATGTGGTATATCGCTACAATGGAATATTAATAAGCCATGAGAAAGAAGGAAATCCTGCCATTTACAACATGAATGAACTTTGAAAGTATTATGCTAAGTAGAATATGGCAGAGAAACATAAACACTATATATGATCTCATTTGTATCTTAAATCTAAATAAATATAAACAAACAACAACAAAAACATAGCTTACAGATACAAGAGAACAAATATATTGGTGGTTGCCAGAGTTTTTTTTTAAGAGGTAGGGGGTTGGCTGAAATGGATGATGGTAGTCAAAAGGTACAAACTTCCAGTTATACGATGAATAAGTCCTGAGGGTGCAATGTACAACATAGTGACTATAGTTAACAATACTGTATTGTATATTTGAAAGTTGCCAAGAAAGTAGATCTTAAAAGTTCTCATCACAAGAAAAAAAGGTTGCAACTGTGTGATAGACATTAACTAAACTTATTATGGTAATCATTCTGCAACACATACCTATATCGAATCATTATGTTGCACATCTAAAACTAATATAATGTTATATGTCAATTATATCTCAAAAAAATTAATAAAATGTTCCTATCAAAAAAACAAAATGGAACAAACTGAAAATGTCAGCATCCTCCGAATTCCTTTTCTACCAAATAATGTCCGGATTCACTGGAGAAAAAAAAATCCATTTTCTTTTCTTAAAGATATTAAGTATGTTAAGAGGCTTTTTAATTTCCCTCAGTCTCCATACTCTACCTGCCTTTCTATTCAATACTTTGATCATTTCACAGCTTACAGTAATTGACTCCTACCTCTGAGTTCCCAAGGCACTAGAGATGTTTTCAATAAAATGCTAAATTGTTATTCCACAAACCACAAACTTCTTCATTGTACACAATGTCCTACATAATCTTAGCACCTCTGCTCATAACAATTTTATATTCATAAATATGAACTGCCCTCTAACACAAGACTCTCCAGACTAATTTTTCCACTGTCCACTTCCCATAACCACAATGGGCCCCAAAGTATAATTCTAAAATCTGGGTTTGTTTCCTCAGCTTTCTTTCTCTCTCCTGAGAGTTCACTGAAAAAAAAAAAAAAAAAAACTCTTCCTGCTAGACAAGCTGCTTTTTATCCTTTTTCTATTCTCAAGCTCCAGTTCTCTCTATATAAGTATTTTCAACAACAGGCTCTCAAAATACATTTTATAAATTTAAAAATCTGGTGCTTGAGGAAACTGTATATGGAAGTAAATTCATATTTATCAGTAGTCTTCAGAGAACTGGTGATCGGAGAAGGATAACCATATCTTGTAAACATTTCCCAGTTACCTGACTCCTGTTTGATTTGAATGGTAGGCTTGATACCAGGTGGCAAAGGAGACTGCTGAGGCTGTTGCTGATGAGATACCGGAGAAGGCTGGGCCACCTGTTGCTGTGTCTGTTGCTGTACTTGATGTAACTGCTGCTTAGGAGACTGTTGATGCTGTTTGGGAAACTGTGCAAGAATCTGAGTTGGGGTACCCACTAAGCTTTTGGGAGAAGGAAGTCTGGTTGATGCCATTTTGATTGCTGATGTAGATACACCTGTAGATGAGTAAGGCAAAAGAAAATTTAATAGTAAAGCATAATTAAAATTACTTCTGGCTATTGTAGTAGATAATCTAGACTAGGTTAATTAATAAAAGCAATGATTTATTAAGCACTTAGTACGTGTCAGATATAATGTGTGGTACTTTATATATTTGATACTTAGTCCCCAAACTCTGCAAGAGGGGAATCGTTGGTCTCACACTCAAAAAAACAAAACAAAACAAAACAAAACAAAACAAAACAAAACACCCAAAACTGAGTCCCCCTTGGTGAGAAGTTAGAATGAAAGAATCGGATAAGATATTCTCACATGTCTTTCAATAGATTTTCCTTTAGAAAACACAGGTTCTCAGTGAAATATAAGAACAAGCAAACTAAGTTTTGATGTTATTTGTAATACACTTTTTTCAAATAGTACTTTACAGATTCTAGTGAGCCAATTTAAACATGGCATTAGATAAAAATAATTCACACTGAAACATTCATCATATGAACTATTTAAAGCATGGCAAAATGGCTTTTCTATATCTCATTTCCAATAATCTATAAATTAATTTCCTGAGAACTCTAACTGGGTCATTAAATAATCATATGAAAAGTTACATGTAGATATTCAACATATCTACAGCAAAAAAAAAAATCTGATGATATAAGCTTTTAAGACATTTCTTTTTAGTGCAATACTAATATTAGCAAGCACGCATACACAGGTAAGGAGTACAGTAACTTCCACTAAAGATCTATGAATTTGAGATAAATTCTTCCCTCTTTCAGATTTTTTTTTTCAACAACACAATAGGACTATTATCTGTAAATAAATTAATATTCCTAACAAAAAGAACTTGGAATATAATTCACTAATTCACCACATCAACTTTTTGGGCACTGTTGAAACAATGAAAAGAAACTCATAAATTACTAGCCCAATTACTAAGTACTTTAGGCTATTTTATACCTTCCTCCACCACATCCTCACCATGAGAATTACATTGCATTAGAGAAAAATGTTTAAATAATATAACATCCTTATGTAAAATGTTTCTGGAGAATGATAAAAGATGGAGAAAAGACCCTGAGGAGTCACTCTGACTCTCTAGGTCTCGGTTTCCACATTATGTTGACTTTCCCTAACCCTAAAAGTCTAAGGAGTCCTATGTGGATCTCATAAAATCAGAGTTAAATACTTTGAGAGTAGACAAAGGTGAAGTCACATTTTTGTCTACAAAATGAAGGGCTTATTCACATTACTTACACGTGCCCCTACTCACCCCATCCCTCCCTGAATACTAGTATGTTGGTGGCATGTGTGTACTATACTGCTTAGTTGTGCTGAACTAGATTATCACTGGAGCCCCTTTCGACACCAACATTTTATGACTCAATGAGTACAAAATGTTATACAAGTGGAAGACATCATTTTTAAACTACTTAAAAGCTTTAACCTTTATACTGCATTCATCATGAACTCATATTAATTGAGGTAAATTGTGCACATGAGTAATCCCTAACTAAACTATGTTCTCCATATACTTTTGTACAGGAAAAGTCTCTTATGCAAAAAGAGCCAGGGTTATTTTAGAATCAAAGAATTGTGTTCAAATCATGCCTTCAACATAAACACAACATAAACACATATTACCTGTATGATCTGATTAAAGTACTTCATCTCTCTGAATATGAATTCATCCAATAAAAACTTACTGAGAAAATACTTTATGCTAGATTCTGGGGAAACTATTTTCTATCCATGAAACAATCTCTACATTCAGGAAGGTTAAAGAAGAAAATCAAATGATCACACAAATCTATTATGACAAACTGTAATAAATGCTATCTTTGTTTTAACAAGTAAAAGATCCTCTTCCTCTTCCAAACAATTTAGCACTAAAGCTACCAAGTAGTGCAAAGCAAAATGGATAACTAGGTGGCTAAAGAGAAGATTGGCCAAGCACAGGGTGTCGGAGACTGGCCTAGTATGGGAGTCAGAGTCCAAATATTATAAGAAGGGTGTCCACAATGGGGAGCGCAGGGGACAGCGTGTGTGTAAAGTTAGAGCCCACGTACGATAAAGAGGGGTTCTGTGAGTGTGAGCCACCTAACGCAGGGTCTCAAAGCCACCACTGTAAGGGTTAGCTAAGGTGGTATAAGAGTTCAAAATCGAAGAAGGGGACTTCTGCGTGGGAGGATGGCCTGGCACAAGTCTCAGAACCGTACAGGGTGAAACAAGCACTACGCAAAAAGGTGACACAGGGAGGGTGTCAGAGCTCAGGTGAGGTAGTAGTCTGCAGAATGTTAGAGCCTGAGAGAAGTGAATAAGGTATCTGCATGGAGGTGAGGGGAACAGCAACAATAATGGCAAACTGGTTATATACTGGCAGACTGGTAAATAAGTATATGAAAGGTAATGGAAGCTAAGTTTTTCTCTATCAAAGAAGGGAAGGGAGAAAACTAGAATTAACAAGCAGTGTTTGATTAAAATCAGATATATCAGTATGAACCCACAGTTTTCAACATATAGAAATAAATATAGATGCAAATATGTGTGTATAAATGTAAATATGTGAGGGTATAAGTGTACATACAGGCACATGCACACAAACACAAACACAATGAGCATCTCTAGCTAGCACCAAGATTCTGGTTTCTAATTATCACTTTCCACTAAAAGGAATCAGGGCTCCATGAAGAAATGGCTGATCCCAGGGCTGGAGTAGGAAAAGTACAAGATGAGTTGACAAATATAAAAAAGTTATTTTCCCTCTTTTGTAATTTCTTTAAAAGAAAATTGACTGTTTAAGGCAAAAAAGAATAACAATGCAAGGTAGGGTTTATACGTATATAGAATTAAAATGTATATGCCACAGAGCAAGGATGAGAGAGAAAACAGAAGTGAACTAAGATTACAACACAATATGGGAAGTGGTATATTACTCGAAGAAAAACTGTTATAAGTTAAAAATGTATATTGTAAGCTCTAGGGCTGAGTTCTTAATCAAGGGCATTTCTCCCCACCCCCCCCCCCATATTTGGCAATCACTACCAACACTTTTTTATTGTTATGACAAGGAGTATGCTACTAGGTCAAGAATGCTGATCATTATATAATGCAAAAGTCAGTCCCTCACAACAAAGAATTATCTGTTCGAAAATGTCGGTTGAGAATCCTACTCTAGAGTAACTATTTTTTTTAAAAAAGCATAGTTAATAAACCAATGAGCCAATGGAAGAGATAAAATGGAATCTTTAAAAATAAAAAGATCAATAAATCCAAAAGACAATAAGACAGAAATGAAAACAAAGAACAGAAAGGACAAATAAAAATGTGGTAAACTTATATTCAATCATATTGACAATTACATTTAACGCAAATAGACTAAACACTTTGATTAAAAGGTAGAGATGGTCAGATTGGATAAAAAAGCAAGACCTAACTATACAATGTTCATAAAAAATGCATTTTAAATACAAAGGTACAGATGGGTTAAAACTAATGCAAAAAGACATATCATGCAAACACTAATAAGAAAGTTGGAGTAGCTAAACTAATATCAGAAAAGGGAGGCATCAAAATAAGGAGAATCACCAGAGGAAAAAAACATTTCATAATAAAAAGGAGGTAAGGGAGCTATAGAGGAAAAGTTGGAAGCTAGTAGAGGTTGGTTCATGAGGTTTAAGAAAAGAAGCCCTCTCCATAACATAAAAGTGCAAGGTGAAGCAAGTGCTGATGTAGAAGCTATAGGAAGTTAGTCAGAAGATCTAGCTAAGATAATTAATGAAGGTGGCTATTCTAAAAAACAGTTTTTCAATGTAGACAAAACAGCCTTATATTGGAAGATGCTATCTAGGCCTTTCATAGCTAGAGAGAAGTTAATGCCTGGCTTCAAAACTTCAAAGGACAGGCTGACCATCTTGCTAGGGGCTAATGCAGCTGGTGTCTTTAAGTTGAAGCCATTGCTCATTTTCCATTCTGAAAATCTTAGGGCCTTTAAGAACTATGCTAAATCTACTCTGCCTGTGCTCTGTAAACAGAACAACAAAGCCTAGATGACAGCATATCTGTTTACGACATGCTTTACTGACTATTTTAAGCCCACTGTTGAAACCTAGTGCTCAGAAAAAGATTCCTTGCAAAATATTATTGCTCATTGACAATGCACCTACTCACCCAAGAGTTTTGATGGAGATATGAGATGAATGTTTTTTTCCATGCTAGCTAACATAAAGACCATTCTGTAGCCTATGGATCAAGGCATAATTGCAACTTTAATGTCTTATTATTTCAGAAATACATTTTGTAAGGCTATAGCTGCCATAGATTCCTCTAATGATTCCAAGCAAAGTAAACTGAAAACCTCTGGAAAGCACCATTCTAGATGCCATTAAGAACATTCATGATTCATGGAAAGAGTCAAAATATCAACATTAATAATTTTGGAAGAAGTATATTCCAACTCTCACAGATAACTTTGAGGAGTTCCAGACTTCAGTAGAGGAAGTAACTGCAAATGTGGTAAAAACAGCAAGAGAACTAGAATTAGAAGTAAAGCCTGAAGATGTGACTGAATTGCTACAATCTCATGATAAAACTTTGATAGGAGTTGCTTCTAATAGATGAACAAAGAAAGTAGTTTCCTGAGATGAAATCTACTCCCAGTGAATATACTGTGAAGATTGTTGAAATGACAACAAAGAACTTAGACTATCACATAAACTTAGTTGATAAAGCAACATCGAGGTTTGAGAGGACTGACTCCAGTTTTGACAGAAATTCTAGTGTGAGTAAAATGCTATCAAATAAGCATTGCATGCTACAGAGAAAGCATTCGTGAAAGGAAGAGTCAATAAATATGGCAAACTTCATTGTTGTTATTTTAAGAACCTGCCACAGCCACCCAGCCTTCTTCTACTATCACCACTGATCAATCAGCAGTCATCAAGATCAAGGTAAGACCCTACACCAGCAAAAAGATTATGACTTGCTGAAGGCTCAGGTGATGGTTAGCATTTTTTAATTAAGATACATATATTGTTTTTTAGACAAAAATCTATCACACACTTAATAGACTACAGTATCGTGTAAACATAACTTTTATATGCACTGGGAAGCAAACAATCTCTGTGACTTGCTTTATTGTGATATCTGATTTATTGCAGTGGTCATGAACTGAACCTGCCATATCTCTTGAGGTATGCTTGTGTTGGGTAAATAATTTATGAAGTCCACAAAAGAATATGAGGGGAAGAATGAGATGAAAGAAAATTTCTCTCACCAAGGTAAGAGAAAAGACAATGGCAACAGAATTTCTCAGAGCAACGGGTAGAATAAAAAATAGAAAGGTCACAGTAATCAAACCAAGTAACAAATAATAGCCTATTCTTTGGTCAATGGGGAATAAGAAGAATCAGACGACATAAGAAATAACAGGAAAAGCTACTTATAGCTTCTAGTCTGATAAATACGTAATCTAGAGGGGGAGGAATCAAATATGAAGAAGCGGTCCTCTAAAATTAACTATTTTCTTCTACTCACACAAGCACATTTCCATCATCACCTTTTTCTGTATTTCCAGAACCACACTTATAACCACCAAATTAAACATTATCCTTTCCAATCAAGAAATACAAATTAATAAAAAAAGGTCACAGGGATGTACAGCATAAGGAATATAGCCAATATTACTGCAATATTATTAAAATTTCTAAATTTTAAATTGAGCGCTGTTCTGAGTAGTGTGATGAAATCTCACACCTCCTCACTCTGTTCTGCCTGGGGAAGTAAATCACCCCTTTGTGCAGCATATCCACACTGTACATACTACCCCCATTAGTCAATTAGTAGCTGTCTCGGTTATCTGTACTACTGCTGCAGTTTCATGGTGTTTGTGTTCAAGTAACTCTCACAGTAGCCTAACACTATATCATAATATCTCATCATTCATCTCACTGCATCTCATCACATAGGCATTGTATCATCATCTCACATTGTCACAAGGATGAGTACAGTACAAGATTTTGAGAGAGACCATATTCAGATAACTTTTATTGCAGTATATTGTTATAATTGTCTTACTTTATTAGCAGTTATTATTGTTACTCTTACTATGCCTAATTTATAAATTAAACTTTATCACAGGTATTACTTATAGGAAAAAAACATAGTTTATATACAGTTCGGTACTATCCATGGTTTCAAACATCCACTGGTCTTGGAACGTATCCTTCTAGAATAATGGAGAACTATTGTAATATGTTACTTTTTATCTAAGGAAAAGGGGACATATAATATATACATATTTGCTTATAAGTTAGAAAATGGAAGGATAAATAAAAAACTAATTAAAGGAAAAAAAGGTTACCTATCAGAGAAGGACAAAACAGTATAAGAATTGTAGATCAAAGGTAGACTTCTCAGAACATACCTTGTTTGTAGATCTGACTTAGGAACTACATAAATATTTTACAGATAAAATTAAGTCTAAATTTTTAAAATTACAATTCGTAAAAACAAAATGAAACGAATTAACCTAATTGTAATTAGAGCTTAACCACAAAGAAAAAAGTTATTTCAAGTGACTTTACAGTACAGTAATTCAAATACATATCCTTAATAAGAATACACTAAGAGACAAAAGAACTAAAATAAAATCTTAAATTCTGCTCAGTAATCATATTGTCGGTTACCATGACTGATTTCTTCAACAAATAAATTGCAAAGAAATGGGGAAAAAAAAAAAAAAGGGAAGAGACCTATAAGTTAAAAAAGATATAACCATATCACTGCAATGGATCCTAATTCAAAAAAATTTTTTATGACATGATCAAAGAAATTTACATCCTAACTGGGTATTTTATTATATCAAATTATTGTTAAAAATTCTAGGTGTGATAGTGGTATTATGAGTTGTGATTTTTTTTAGATGTACATGCTAAAGTATGTAGAGCTGAAATTATATGATATCCTAAAACCATTCAAGATCAGGGATGTGTGGAGGGAAATAGCAGTTACAGATAAAACAAGACTGACCATGTGTTGCTCACTCTGAAGCTGAGTAATGGGCACATGAGGGTTCATTTTACTATTCTCTCTACTTATGCATGTTTAGAATTTTCCATAATAAAAATTTTTGTAATTATGTTTTTCTCTAGATAACCAACTCAGAACACCTTCTAATCGGTAGAATTTTAAGAATTCCCATATTCCAAATATTAAAGAGTCCCTTTACCCTCCCACAGCATGAGCCAACCATACACAATCTCCCTACTCACTACCTTTGGAACTATCTCTACGCTT
This sequence comes from Pteropus alecto, assembly GCF_000325575.1. Taxonomy (NCBI): domain Eukaryota; kingdom Metazoa; phylum Chordata; class Mammalia; order Chiroptera; family Pteropodidae; genus Pteropus; species Pteropus alecto. The sequence goes on along the minus strand of NW_006494614.1, from coordinate 47,599,438 downwards.
ATAAACATGGAGTCGCATACCCAACAAGTTACTGCTACTAAATCCCTTCCCCGTCTATCACCAGCAGCCCCTACAAGAATAACCACAGACAGGGACATCAGCTCAAAACAGCCTTTCTTCAGTCCCCAACAGAAGCAGACACTGAATGTACTCGTCCTCCAGGTACCCATACAAGAGCTACTGAAGCCTTGCAGTCAGAATTACAGCTACAGTCTATATATTTATTACCACTTCCAACTAACATTTAGCTTCTAAAAAAAAAAAAGTCTTAATTTCTTAGCACTAATAATATCTAAATTAAATAGCTCAAGCAGAAACTCAAAATAATCATCGTTTCCTTGAGTACCTACATCCAGATACTTTTACATTTTTCATGCTCTATTGAATTCCAGTGAATTTATGAGAAATCTCTGAGATATCCAGCTTCTTTATAACTACTTAAGGCTCAAAGAGATACAGGATGCTAAGAAGCAAAAGAGAAAATAGATAAGTCATAAGTTCCCCAAATATTCAGAGGGTACCTGGAAAAAATTAAAAATGGGAAACAGAATCATGGAATATTCAGTTTGCCTAAAGGTATTTCCATAGTAACCAAGAGAAATACCCCTCTTATCTCAAATACTCCTTGGAAGAACAGTAATCTTTCTAATCCAGTAAAACTTTAGCAAACTTTGTGACAAGTACTGGGAGGGAAAAACAACTGTCAATAGATGATAGTTCAGATACAGGGACCAGTCAGCTGAGGAGACACATGGCCTTTCTTTCTTTCACCTTCAAATTCTGAAATAAAGAATCTGAATCATGCTTACATCCAACATTTTAAACAGACTCTCTGTATAAAAATTATTTCTATTTTTAATACTACTATAGTTTAATACTGTGCAAATAGAAAAGTTGGAATGGTTTTAGAAAATTATGGTAACAAAAAATTTTTTCAAACCTGCTATTACCTGTTATTGATTGAAATATTAAATTGGTATTAGAGCCAGAAAATAATAACAGATGCTCACATTCTACCATTACCACTGTAGAGAAAGAATACTGACTACATCATATCTATGTAATCTCTTCCTTGCTAACACAGTTATATAGAACACACTAAACATGACTACAGCAATTATGAAAAACAGTTTTCCTAGTCAAGTGCTTGCATTCACTATCAATTCATAAATTAGGATATTGTCAAGTTCCAGTCTATTTCAAGCTATATACTGTTCAAGTAAAAGTCAATGAAAACTAATACTAAATACTGTTCTATATTGATTCTATGCTCCCTTTGATAGACTACAACCTTGAGTACGAATTCTACATAATAAATACTTCCCTCTGATCCCCAACACTGCAAAAATAAAATTTTTGACATAAGGGAAGAATACAAAGATACAGAAGAGAGCTAAAGTGATTTAAACTAACAGGAAACTAAAGTTTCCACATTTCCTTTCCTCTGCTAAAAGGAAGCAATTGTTCAGTTCAGCTTCAGTTTCTCTCAATACCTTCCATCATCTACCTATACAGAAAAATTTACAAGACTGAAGAAAAGGCAAATGGCATGTCTTTGAAATCATCTTCTTCCTTCTACTTATCAATAGGTAACTTACTTTGAAAAGAGCTTGTGTACCTGATGTCTCTTCTGAAGAACCTACAGTAAAATAATTTCAAGTTCCTCATTTAAAAATTCTACTATATTAAAGCTATTTGTATATGCCTTTGATATCTGTTGTGACAAGATTTACTCTACATTTTGTGAACCATTAATGGCCTAGATCAGGGGTCCCTAAGCCCCAGGCCAATAGTGGCCTGTTAGGAACCCAGCCACATAGCAGGTGAGCAGCAGGTGAGCAGCAGGTGAGTAGTGAAGCTTCATCTGTATTTGCAGCCGCTCCCCAGCATTAGCATCACCGCCTCAGCTCCACCTCAGATCATCAGGCATTAGATTCTCAAAAGAGCGTGAACCCTGTGGTGAACTGCCATGTGAGGGATCTAGGTTGCATGCTCCTTATGAGAACCTAATACCTGATAATTTGAGGTGGAGCTGAGGCAGTGATGCTACAGCTGGGGAGCAGCTGTGAATACAGATTAACATTAGCAGAGAGGTCTGACTGCACAGAGACCATAATAAATCAAAGACACACATCAAAACCCTATTAGTGAGTGGCAAGTGACAATTAAGCCGCATCTGGCGGCAAACTTTACAGTGGCAAGTGAGTTGATGTACTTCAATTGTACAGGTGCATCTGGTGGCAGGCTTTAAATTAGAACCCAACAATTAATTTTAGTCTGCGCATGGCCCACTCATTATTTTATTTACCACTCCCGTCTGCGCCTCTTTACTGCACTGCTCAACTGTCTCAGTCCCAGTTTTGCTAAGCTCACAAGCTACCCCTAGCCAAAACAAGTAAAAAACAAACACCGCTGGAGAGCTTCTTTGAAAAGGGGAAAAAGACCCAATGATGAGATAAGCAGAAGACTCTATGACTGCCAACAAAAAGAAAGCTGTGTTGAAAAGAAAATATCAAGAAGACTACTTAAATTACAAGTTCATTGCAACAGGTGATTTACATTCTCCAAGCCCACTTTGTATAAAACATGGCAACCAACTAGCCAACGAAGCCATGACAGCTTCATAACTGCTTTGCCGCATGGAGACCAAGCACCCAGCATTATAAAACACAAGCCTTTGGAGTTTTTCAAAAGAAAAAAGCGTAAACACAAAGAACAGAAGCAATCATTGAAGACCACTTCATCAAATATGTCTGCACTGAGAGCACCATTCTTAGTGGCTAACTGCATTTCTAGAGCTAAGAAGCCCTTTACTATTCTATTGGTGAAGAGTTGATCCTGCCTGTTGCTAAGGACATTTGTCGTAAACTTTTAGGAGAGGCTGTGTTCCTCTTCTGGCTAGCACCATAACTAGTCGAACTGATAATATAGCAGAGGATATTTAGGAACAATTGTTAGGATTAAGTCACCATGGTACAAAATCCAGGTTGATGAGTCTACCAGTGTTGACAACAAGGCAATAATGCTTATTTTTGTGCAATGTATTTTTCAGGAGGATGTGTATAAAGACATGTTAATGTGCACTTTTGTTGTAAACCAATACCAAAGCTACAGAACTATTCAAGTGTTTGAAGGATTACATATCAGGAAAACTGAATCGGTCATTTTGTGTCAGTATATGCACCGACGGAGCAGCTGCCCTGACTAACTGGCATCTTTCTGGTTTCACTACTCGGGTCAAAGAGGTTGCTTCTGAGTCTACGCACTATGTCATCCATAGAGAAATGCTGACTAGCCAAAAAATGTCACCTGAACTTAACAACATTTTGCAAGATGTAATTAAAATTATCGACTACATTAAAGTACACAACCTTAACTCATGTCTGTTCACGCAGTTCTGTGAGGAGATCGACACAGAGCACACACGTCTTTTCATACACAGAAGTGAGATGGCTTTCTTAAGGGAGATCACTGGCCAGAGTTTCCGAGTTACAATAGCTGCTCCAGAGATTTCTTTTAGAAAAACAGTTACCATTGGCAGCACATTTCAGTGACACAGAATGGGTCATAAAACTTGCTTAGTTATGTGACAGTCAACCTGCCTGACCAACTCAATCTGTCACTTCAGGGGAGAATGATGACTGTGTTCAAGTCAGCAGATAAAGTGGCTACATTCAAAGCCAAAATGAATTATGGGGGTGATGAGTGAACATTTTTGATGTTTCCAACATTAGCAGAGATTCTGAAAGAGACTAAGCCAGGGCCTTCTTTCTCTCAGCTGGTGCGATATCACCTATCTCAGCTTTCAAAAGAGTTTGAGCATCACTTCTCAACCTCAAAAGACTCCCCAAACTGGGAATGGACCTGACACTCATTTGTGAATAAACCAGGTGAATTGACTTTGTCCGTGCTAGAAGAAGATCAACTGCTTGAGATCACAAATGACAGTGGCCTTAAAAAACAACTTCGAATCTTCGTAAATTCTGGATTAAAGTCAGGGCGGAATATCTTGAGATTGCCACAGAAGCACTGAAAAGCCTGCTTCCATTTCCAACATCCTATCTTTGTGAAGCAGGGTTTTCTGCAGTGATGGCAACCAAAACAAGATTATGGAATAGACTGGACATAAGAGACACACTGTTTCCCCTCTAGATGGGACCGTGTAGTTACAGGAAAACAAGCTCAGGGCTCCCACTGATTCTGCATTATGGTGAGTTTATAATTATTTCATTATACATTACAATTTAATGATAGAAATAAAGTGCACAATAAATATAATATGCTTGAATCATCCCAAAACCATGCCTACCACCACCCCCACAATCCGTGGAAAAATTGTCTTCCACAAAACTGGTCCTTGGTGCCAAAATGGTTGGAGACCATTGGCCTAGATAACTAGGTATTATGCACTAAAAAAAATCTTGGAGTAAGTGTATTAACATAAGAAAGCTGCATAACCCACCATCTTGACATTCTCAAATTAAGGGAGAGAGAGTGGTAATCTCTGATGAAACAGGAGAGACTTTCACGCCCAAAGCAGAAAAACACACCCACAGTTTTCTTCAAAATTCTCATATACCACAGGGACAGAATTACATGGTAAATTGCCACTTACCTTGTGCTACTGTTGACATGACCACAGATGGTGTGGAAGATACCACAGCTGTTACTGCAACTGTATTAGGAATAGGTGATGGTGTAGAACTGCTGCTGCCACTGCTGCTACTACTGACCAGAGAGGACTGTGAAGCAGTTATAACCACTGGTGGCTTCTGTGTTGTGGAAGCAATTACTGATGTTGGTACAAGCTTAGTGACTGCTGCATAGTTATGGGATTTGGAGAGAATGTTGGGCACGAAGGTTGAACTTGGTGATGTGGTCACTATAATAACCTGAGAAAGGAAAAATAAGTTATTTTCACATACCTACTATACTACTAATATATATACTCACAGTTAGTTATATACAATTCAAAAATAGCTTATGAAACATGAAGAAACAATTCAACAAAGAAAAATATAAAATTAAAAATAAAAGAAAAAATTTTTACCAACCAAATATTTAAAAAGATAACATTCAATGCTGTGCAAGATATAGCAAAGTAAGCATGTCAATATAGTGTGTATGGAATATAAATTGGCATAATCTTTCTTGAAAGTAATTTAGATAGTCATTCATTTATAAATATTTGTTGAGCATCTACTATGTGCCAGGCATGGTTCTAGATGCTGGGGATAGGGGAATAAACAAAACAGACAGTTTGTACTTTCATGGAACTATATTCTAGTATGGGAAGAGAAACAATAAACAAATGAAAAAGTAAATATATGTCATGTTGGAAGAGACAATAAAGCAGGGTAGGAAATAAAAGATAATAGGAGTGGCTTTATGATTTTTTTATAAAGTATTCAATGAAGATCTCTCTGATAAGGTGACATATAAGCAGGAACTATAAGCAAGCAACCAAGGGGTATGAACCATGTTGCTACCCAGAGGAAGAGCATCCAATGGCATAGAGAGCAGTAAATACAAGGGCCCTGAGGCAGAGAAGCAAGTTTGAGATGTTCAAGAAACCTCAAGGACATAATGAGGAACTTAAAGTATAAAGGAGAGAGTAGTAGGAGACAGACTCAGAGAAGTAATATAGGACTAGATGATGTAAAATCATGTTGATAGTATATACCCTTGATATGATATGATGAAAATGGCACTTTACCTTCGTGGTCTTCCTTCTGAAAATCCACAACCCTAGTCTAACCATGAGAAAAATATTAGACAAATTCCAATAGTGGAGCATCCTACAAAATACTTGACCAGTACTCCTCAAAACTGTCAATGTCAACAAAAACAAGGAAAGTCTGAGAAACTTTCGTAGCCAAGAGGAATCTAAGAAGACATGACAAGTATATGTAATGTGGTATCCTAAAACAGAAAATGACAGTAAGTTAAGAACTAAAGAAATCTGAATAAACCATGGACTTAATATCAATGCATCAATACTGGTTCATTAATTATAACAAATGTACCACACTAATATAAAATATTAAGAACAATGGAAACTTAATGCAAGGTATATGAGAACTCTCTACTATCTTCTCAAGTTTTCTCTAAAACTGTTCAGAAAACATTTTTTTAAAAAACATTTATCTGCTAGGTTAAAAAGTAAAGTAGGGCAGAGACAGTAGAACAGGGAGACAAATTAGGAGGCTCCCGCAATAAAGTAGAGATGATGGTGATCAAAGTGTTCATAGTAGAAGTGGTAAAAAGTGAACAGATTCTGAATATATTTAAAGATAAAACCAACAAGATTTGCTGATAGGTTGATACAAGAATAGAGGGGGAAAATGGTAAGAAAGAAACTTCAAGTTTAGAAAACTGTAAATGACATAGGGACAAAGCATTTCAGACAAAGAGAACAGGATGGAGCAAAGGTCTTAAGGTGAGAATTAGCTTGATGTACTTAAAAACAAAAAGCAAGACAGTATAGCAAAAGCTTATAGGACAAAGAGAGGTTGGAAAAGTAAACAGAAGCCAGATCAAATTTTATGCCAGAGTAAAGAATTTAGATTTTATACTAAGTATAATGGGAAGCCATGGGATGACTTTAAGTAGGGTGAGAAAATTTGATTTTTATTTCAAAAAATCATTCTAGCTGCTATGTGTGGTAAGACGCAAGAGACATAATGAAACTAGTAAAGAAGCTATTGCAGTAGACTAGGTGATGATAGAGGCTGCTTGGACTGGGGTGTCAGTACTGGAAATAAACAGAAGTGATCAGATTCAGATTATTTTGAGAGGTAGAGTCAATATCACTTGATGTATAGAAATGGCAGGGTTATGGAAAAGAATGAAGATTAGCTCCTAGAGCTAATATGCATTGGCTTATTTAAATCTCCCAACAATCCTGTGATGCAGATACTATTATTATCCCTATTTTACAGTTGAGAACACAAAAAATCATTTACAAATCTATAGTACCACAGTTTTATTCTGGGTGAGTATAATGGTGGTATAGTGATACCCAAAACAGAGCAGTGTCAGTCTTCAGCCATGCCGCCCTGAACGTACCCAGTCTCATCTTATCTCGGAAGCTAAGCAGGGTCAGGCCTAGTTAGTACTTGGATGGGAAACTACCTAGGAAAACCAGGTGTTGTAGGTGTTTAAAAAAAGGCAAAACAGAGCCGTGTCTTTTTCCTCTTTCACCAAAATTACTTGTATCCAGGACAGAAAATTGGTTTGAAAACACCAAAGAATTTAAGGAAGAATTTTTTTTTCACCTTTATATCAATCCTAAGGAAGGCCTGAAGTTAAATCAGTCAGTCAAAGTTTACTGAGTATGTCTTTACTCAGCACTTATATCATGAAGAAACTTTGACTATATTACTAATATATTTTCAGTGTTACAAAGAATTATAGGACGTAAGTACATGTCAGTTACTTTAAGGGGTTTGTTATTTATTTAAAGAGTCAAGAGAAATATGTCTTGACCAACAAACACCTATAAAGAGTTGACCAGCATACTTCTATATAGGCCTGATCAGCAAATACCTCTATAGCATTATTACAAAACCACCATCAGCCATCATATAAACTGAGAAAAACATGTAAAAAAAAAACCCAGAAGCTTAAGAGTCCAAAGAACCTAAGCTTAATCCTGCCTCTGCCATGACAAATGGCAGACCCCTGTACATGTTCACATCTCTGGGCTACAACTTTCAGCCATAAAATAGGGAGAATGATACCTACTTTGCAAATCATTACAAGGATTAAATGAGATAATGATGTGAAGCATCTAACATAGTGCTAGGCACATAGGAGGTGGTCAATATTTGGCAGTCAACAAATTAGTAGTTTAATATTACTATTTAATAAATGGTAAAAGGATAGCAGTAAAGGTGTTATAGGACAAATCAATCTGGAAATATACTTTATGTACTCTATTTTTATTTCATTAAAAAAATTTAGATACCTTTTTCCAAAATTCTGTATTACCCCTGAGAATCCAAAGAACTCATAGCTACTACCATGGCAATTAGGTTTCACATTTGCCAGTTACAAACTAATAGTAGTAGCTTTCCTGGAGCACAGTGTTTATAATGACTCTGCAGCACAGATAAGGATTCACTAAGGCTTTGCAAGAAAGCATGACACAGTTAATTAGCAATGTTTGTCACAGGCAAGGGAAGGGGAAGCATTCACGCTTGTGTCAAAAATTTACAATTTCAGAACTAGAGTATGCATGTAGGTTCCTAACAATAAGACAACAAAATTTCAGCAAAATAAATCTAGAGTCTTTAAGAGCATTTTTTAGGTTATAGGAACAAATGATAAAACATATTTTGAGATTTCAGTCTTTAAATTGATTCCTAATCTGAAAAGAAATGATCCAATTTAGAGATCCACCTTGAAGAAAATTTACTTGCACTTTAAAGCTACTTATTACAACAGGGGAAATAAAGGGATTTTAAAACCAAGTGAACCAAACAGTGTTTATTCAGGCCATAATTCAAATTACTGACCTTCTAGCACTCACAAAAACTCCTTAAGAGTGCTGGGACTTGCACCCTAAGGATAAAATGAAAAATATCAATCAAGCACATGAAAGCATAAAGCTATATTCTGCTGGTTTATATAAGTGCTATACCAATGTTATACTTAAATTGAAGGCACCACATTAACACAGGTGGAAATTTGTCTACCTTGTAAATATATGACCTATTCGAATTTGAATCAAGTCCACAAATTCATAATTATAATGTAAAAGTCACTTTACCTAAAATAATTCCTAAGTTGACTTACATATAGGATTTGTGAGAAATCTAAGGTGAATGCAATAATGTCAACAGCCTAATAAGGCTTTCAAAAAAATCCAACTCCCCAGCAAAAGGAAAACAAAAAGTAAATAAAAATCCCAAAGAATATTAGCCCACACTCAGCTTGTTCAAGAAATAACAAAACTAATGGCACTGAGTATACATGAAGTAAAAGAGCACAGTTTTGCATCCAGAACACAGTAGATACTCAATAAATATTTGTGAAATGAATGTCATTTTTAATAGAATTTGTTTTAATGTTTATTTCCTATACACAGTAGGACAAATCTGAGGTTCTAAGCCTGAAATTTCATGGTATAGCTCCTATATGACTTTGAAGATATGCCTTCTTATAAGCATCACAAGGGTAACAACCTCAACTATCCTTTCTCAAGCGACAATTTAGAAGGAAAAAACAAAAATAAAGATACGGCAAAGTCAGTAAATTTTTTAAAAAGTTCACCAATTTCACTTACAGGTGAACCTCCATCAATTCCAAGTATTTTTATGTAGGTCTACCAAAGAAGACTGGAAAGTTAATAATGTTAGGTGACATTTACTGAGAACTTATCATATGGACTAAGCATTCTCCATGAATCATCTCATTTAATTATCCTGATAACTCCAGGAAGTAAGTACTACCATTAACTTTGTTTTATAAGGAAACTGAGGCTAAGAAAGGTGGTAGAGTCAGTACTAGAAAACATCTATTCATTTGATTCATTCAGTCAGTCAGTCAGTCAGGCAACAATTATTGAGTACCTAGTATATGCCAGACACTGCTCTAAGCACTAGAGAATACAGTGATGAATAAGACAAAGTCTCTACCCTTGACAACTTATACTCTATGGGAGATATAGGACATAAATAAATGTGTAATATAATGTCAACTAGTTATAACAAATAAAACAGAGTAAGGGAATAAGGCCATGAATGAAAGGTGGGTGCTCTTTTAACTATAAGTTTGCTACACTATTTCTCAAATACCAAATTAATAGAGTAGATGAGAAGAAGAAGAGAGAAGAATTACTAATAAAATAAGATCCGGCAAAAAAGGCCATAAAAACATGTTGACTTAAAAACTCATGGAGTATTGCAGGTTGATGTCACCTAATATAGATAGGACTAGCACAGAAAGCAATAACTATATTACAGTATTATATGAAAAGTGATTATGACAAAGACTACCTTGGAGTCATCAAATACAAATATAAAACATGTTCTGCAAAACATTTAAGAAGTCATTAAAAATAGTCAATTTCTATATATCAAGGGGTAAGCTTCAGTTAACTGATGAATTCACTTATATGGAACATCTCTTTTGCAACAGTGCAAACAAAACACTGCTTTCCATAAAACACCTGTAAGGGGAAGTAACATTTTCTGAATACATATGTTATGTTACACTTTAAAATATCCAATCTTGTTTAATCCTCACAATAACCTTATAAGATTAGCATTATTCTTAACTCACAGATGGGTAAACAGATTTAGAAGGACTCATTTATCTCAGGACAGGCTGGAAAGTGCTGAGGTTCCAATCCAGGCCTCTTTAACTACAAAAAATTTGCTTGATTTTAACACTACACCATAACACCTCATCCTAAGACTGAAAATAGAATTATATTCCACAGATCAGCTCATTATCACTTCTAGTTTATTAAGAAAATGATAATTTCATATATATTATGTAATGACATCTTTCCAAGAATCTCAAGGAGGGTCTTTAAATGAAAGTTATCATGGCTCTGAAGATTCAAAGGTAGAGAAGAGCATGCATTTAATATAAGAATTTACCTCCACTCCTTTCCCCAAGTCTCTCTAAAATAGTATATAGGGATTTTTTTTTTTTTTTAAAAGAAGAGACACACAAACCTGTAAGGTCAAAATGGAAAGGAGACAATAGCTATAAAGTTTTGGAAACTGGAAAACAAACAAGTAGTAACTCAGCATACTCAAGAAAGTGAAAACCTAAGACAGCAAACAGAAGAACAAAATACAAGACATCTTGCATCAGAGAACCCCAGAAAGACTCAGGAATTTAGAAGAACAGATACTTTTGAAGTGGAGGTAAAAGTGGAACTAAAGAGAAGAAAATTAGTTGAAATTCTGTTTAAGCAGCATTTAGATCCTGTTATCCTCCTCCATCCTAAAGGAAGACTAAAAATCTCAGGAAATTTAATGACACCAGGCTGAGTGGGGTGGGTGCTATGCTAAAAAGAGAGGTAAAGTCTATATACCAAATGGTGAAATTATCCAGCTCTCTCCATCCATTTACTCTCAAAATACTAGCAGAGAGGCTTACTATTATAGGTAGGAGACTGGAAAATTCTTCTCTGATGAATCTGACCAGTCCATGAAAAAGCCCTAATGAGAGAGACAACTTGGTGGAGGTAAAGGGGTAGTGGGTGTTTTTCAACAAAACAGCCCACCTAGGTCAACCTACAATGGAAGTCACCAGTCATTGTGTCACACCCTTACACACAGCACTGTCAGCTTTTTAGTGCCTACTTTCATATATAAACAGACAGCCAGAATTTAAGAAAATTCTGAAATGAGAGAGAGATCAAAACAAATAGATGAAAGAAACTTATAGGTAAGAGAGAAAACATGAAAGAAGCATCAAAAAAATTATCCTGAATTATGATGAGAATACAGTGATTTTATGAAAGAGCAGGATGTTATTTCTTTTTTTAAAAAAATGAACTTACAGAGAACAAAAAAAGAGTTACTAGAAATTTAAAGTATGAGAGCAAAAATGAAAAATTCCATAGAGGTAGTGAAAGATGAAGTTAAGGGATAAATAAAATAATACTTATAAAGTATTTGACTATGTGCTAGGCTCTATTCTATTATCTCATTTATTTACACCCCAAAACCCTATAGATATATCGTTTTTCCCTATTCTATAAATGAGAAAATTTAGATCTAGAGTTTAGTTTCCCCACAGTCACATAACTAGTTAGTAGCAAAAACTGGTATTTGAAAACAGCAAGTCTGATGCCAAAATCCAGGCTTTTAACCATCATACTACAGTAGAAAGAAAAAGCAGATAGAAAATGGGAGTGAGAAAGGATAAGAAAATTAAAGGATCAATTCAGGCAGTTCAACATCTTGAATAACAGGTGATCCAAAAAGAGACAGAAAAATCAAAGAAATAATTTAAGAAATTTCCCAGAGTTGAAGGACATGAGTGCCTAGAATTAAAGAGACCATTGAGTATACAATGGAATCCAAGGAATAAAATAAGGACCCATCCCAAGGAAAATCACCTTGAAATTTTAGAACTCTGAAAGTTAATGAGTTTTCAAAAAGAAAAAATGCATCTAAAATTAGGCATTGGGCTTCTCAAAAGCAAGATTGAAAGCCAATAGCCAATGGAGCAATATCTTTATAATTCTCAGGGAAAATGACCTCTATGCTTGAATACTTCCCCTAGCTAAAACCATCAAGAAAAAAGGAGAGCAGAATAAAGAAGTTTTCAGTCCACCATGCAAGGTCTCAAAAATGTACCTCTTGTCCACCTATACACTGAGAACCTACTAGAGGACATGCTCCAGAAAATGAGTAAATAAACCAAGAAAGAGGAAGATGAGAATGTGGTGAAGGGAGAGCCCAGAAATCCAACAAGCCTAGGATGCCATCAGCATCCAGATTACTGTGGGATGTTAGAGGGTTCTAACAACATGAAATTGGCAGTATACTGATGATTTGAACATAATGAGAGAAGAGTTTAAGAATAAATTGATGATAGCATACAAAGAATAAAAAAAGAAGACAACTATTCACTTAATCACTTCCCTCTTCTAGGAAACACCTAACTCTGACAACTTTGTTACTCTGGCAAAGTAACTGAGTTCCTGAAGGTAAAGTTATCATATTTCCTATTACAGGTTTAAAAAATCTTTTACATTTTAATTTTTTCCCAAATGGCATCACAATAATAAAATAGAATTAAAGTCTTAGAAGTAAGGGATCTGCCAGCTGTGGCATATTAGGCAAGTCATTTGGCATCTCTGAGCCTCATCTACATAAGGTGAAATAATAATACCTATCCCAAAGCTTTATGTGCAGCATTAAAGTAAGAGATGTAAACATTCCCTGCATAATGCCAAGCACATAGTAAGCACTCAGTGCATGTTTGTTAAATCTGAATCATACTGACTGAAAGAGATGGAAATAGCAATTGTCAAGCAGATTCTCTCTACCACATACCTTCTGCGTTGTTGTGTTTGTCGTCTGTGTTGATGGTTTAGTGAAGGTTATTTTCACAGGAGACATGTGGGGTGGTAAGGAGTTGGCAATGCTCTGCATGATATTGCTCATCTTGGGACTGCCACTCACAGGCACAGTGATCGTCTTTGAGACTGGAACAACAGCCTTTGGAACCTCCTTTAGGACAACAGGTGAGGAGCTGGAAGAGTTTGTTCGTCGTCGTTTTCTGGGTTTTTCATCTTCATCTGAACAGCTAACACCTGAAAGGCGATGACAATATTGCTATATTTATATGAACCTAATACTGCACTTTATATTTTAAAATCTTTGTGTCATCAAGTCATCCTTGACCGCTCCCTTTGCCTTATGTTTAATTAGACAGTAAGTCCTACCAATCCTCCCTCAGACAAGCTGACTCTTAATGCCTTTCCTCCTTTATTTAACCTTATGGTCATGTTAGGCCTTCTTATCTCCTGCCTGTATTTTAGCAACAAACTCCTACAAAGTGTTCATGATTTTAATCTCTCTACTTCTTTTCTACCCTCCATCCTAGCACAGTTATAAAATCTCACATAAATTCATGCCAATGCCCTGCTTCAAATTCTTTAGCACTTTTTATCTCCCTACAAGATGAGGCACAAAATCATTACTATATCATTCAAAGTCCCATATCTTTCCGAGAACACAATACCCTGTTCTACTCAGGTACACTGAACTGCACGCCATTACTCAAAGCCAGCTTACTATATTCTATCCACCCGAAGTGTCTACATACTATTGTTCTTTGCAGAATACCACCTGCCATCAATGATCTATTCATCATCCTGCAAGCCATCTCCTCGGTGAATCCATGTCTCCTCTGAGCTTATAGAGCACTTTGTACATTCTGTACTATATTACTTACCCCGTGGCAATGCAACTGTCAGTCTGCATATGTCTTATTATTAAGGGGCTCCCAGAGGGCAATGACTAAGTCTTATTGGTTCGTTTCCCTGGTATAGTACCTTGCACATATAAAGTTAGCTGAATGAATGACTTTATCCCAAACTAATGTTGCCTCTGTGACTTCTGAAAATAAAGCAATAAATTCCTGTTACTTCGGACTACATATTATGTAAAATGATTTCTTCATGTTTGAGATTTACTTTCAAGGTTTTAAAAAAGTATTAAAAAATAGATCTCTACAGTTATTTTAAAAGACTACCTTGGCTAAAGCCATAGACATCAGATATAAAGTTAATTAATAGTCCCAAATCCTTAGTTTTTTCTGTATGCACTAAAGCCTCACTATTTTTCTGAGCTTTAAAAAAAATCAAGTGAAAAACAAAATCTTTGCAACATACATAGAAAAACATCTTCAGAGCAGACAAAAAAAAATGTATACAGCATGACTCATGGAACCGATAATAAAATATAAGTCCTTACATGTTTAATTTTTAGACTCTAAACAAGGTTGACAAAAACTTAAAATCATTCCTGTCTAAAACGGCAAAGTCCACCTCTAAAAGTTACAAAGAAATCAAGTTTACAAATATATTGAGAAAAAATGAAAATCATGTTAAAGATCTCCAGTTGATATCAAAAGCAGAAAAATACTGACATAACTGACATTAATAACAAAAAATGAACTGGATATCAAACTGCTTTACAGAATAGAATCAAGGGGTTAAAAACTGCAAGTAAACTTCAAAAAATTACAGTCAACTAGAAATATAAAAGATGAGCACTCTAGAACGCATTACTAAATCTAACCGATATTATATAAATTTTTTAAAAAACACTATAAAGATTATAATTATAGGAGTAAACACTGAATAATTCACATAAGCACATTCCTTCAGTTTCTACTCACAATTTTATTCCATGACAAAACACGTAAATACATGAAGGACAGCACTGTTTAAGGCAGATTCCCCAGAGAACAAAAAAGAATTTCTCAATTGCCTGAAACTGATTAAAAAGCGATACATCCTAGTCACATGTAAAGAAAGGAATTCTTTAGAACCTTCGAAAACTAATCATTGCTAATAGCCCAGTGGGCCAATGATTTAATCCAGGAAGGCAGATCTAATCAGAGCCTATGCTACAGCATTTAGCCAAGATGGCCCTAATAACACTGAGAATATCACTTACTTTTGACATAAACAGTACTTCCACTTGGCAAGACAACTACATTGGAGGCAGGACTGGCAGGTCTTGGAGACTTAACCGTTGCTATGCTGCCACTTGGAACAGGGGTAGAGGTTGGGGTTGACGTGGTACTTGTGTAGGAATAGCAAACCACTACTGAAGGAACGATAAAAAAGTTTGCTGTTAACTTTCACCGAAACTGTCCACGCATACAGAAAAATTATTTTTTACTGCAGGCCAATTTTAACATTTTCATGTGATCATAGAGGCCAGTACTAGGTATTATGTATACAAGTTAAAAGGTATTAATAATCATTTCTGAAAATGATCACTTAACTGGGTTTTCCCTAAGTATTTAACAGCTGTCTGCAGGTGACACTGCCAACAGAGAAGGGCACAGTTACAAAGAAATCAAGTCTAAAACTATACAAAGAAAAATGAAAATTATTTTCATCCATGGCAGAAGTTGAACTATACTTATATTCCCTTTTAATAGTAATAGCAGCACCAATGATGGAGTGATAGATAATTTTTCCCTAACCATAGCAATTTCCAACTTGGCTACTATAGGGGAACCAAGGCAAGGTTCTTTTATTATAAACCAACTCACTAGTCACTTGCCATCCAAGCAGTGCAATAATCACTAAAGTAATGACAAAATCATATTTTAATTTCTTAACAACAAGAAGCAAGAATAGTTTATAGGCACCATTTACTGAGTACCATGCACTATGCTAAATTCTTTCCATATATTATCACTAATTGTCAAAACACCACACCTTCATTCTAAAGATGAGGAATCTGAAGTTCACAGAAGCTAAAAAACTTGCTGGAGGTCTCATAGTTAGGAAATGGCAAAGTAGGATTCAAACATAGATCTGACTACTGAAAATCCTATATTCTTTACACTTTACCAGAGAGTTGGTGGCTAGAAGAGGTAAAGTGAAAAGAAAAGAGAGATATCATTCCTATAATAAAACTGAAACTCAATGGAGGCCAAGTCTGCACAATGATAACTGTCTCTTAAGCCTAAAAGAGAGCCTGGCAGGCATAAAAAGCATGTCTCACTCTGCTCCACAGCCCACTGCTAGTCAAGAAAAGACAATTACGCAAAGTAATCTGACAACTACATTATTTTCGGGGTCTCATTTTTATGTAATACCAAAGAAAGCTACTAAAGTCAATCCAAATATGTGCTCCTGAATTTAATATTACTCTTGGTGACCTCAGGAGAATTCAAAGATTTTTAAAGTATGTGTCAATTACTAGAAAAAATAACAGTTAGAAAGTCTTCTCCATCTGCCAGGTTACCCCTTAATGGATTCGGCACACTAACTGGAAAAGAGAGCAGCATATATCATTGATTCCAGAAGACAAAAAGAGTTTTATATTCTAAAGAATAAGTTCAGCATCTTCCCCCAGCAGCTTAATGACATCTACCATCTTATTTATTTCCCATGTCACACATTAAGGCCTTTTATTCACTCCTAACAAAATATACTGATATCAAAAATTCATTTCAAGAAGGCTTTTGCTATTTTGTGATTAATATAATTCGCACATTGAACAAAAGGGAGATTTAATTTTGGCTGAGACTGAAAACTCTGCAGTTTCTAGTTTTAAAATAAGAATTGCTCCCTATGTTTTGCAACCTTAAAACACTGGGTTAAAAACAGATGAAAAATAAGACAACTTTTCTTGAAGAATCTGAGATAAGTCATTTCTATACACATAAATATTTTTCTACTCACCTTCCTTGCTTCCTGTTTCTGCAGGCACTGGAAGAGATGCATTGTGCTGAATAGCTGCATTGGCAACAGCGTTAGCTGTTACAGTGAAGGCGGTTTGGGGAACCAGCCGAGGCATCAGTGGTACCAATCGACGACCTTCAATGGACCATTCTGAAGAACTATTAGGTCCAGACATACTGAACAAAAAAGAAAACTCTGCTACAAGCGTTCTCAATCACTAAAAATGAATCAAATATGTTTTCTCAAACAAATATAACTTTTTAAATTATAAAAAGTAGCCTGAATGAATAGGAGAGGGTTTATTTTAAGCAAGCAAGATCACAATTATGAATAACAATCAGAATTCAAGGAATGTTAGATATACTTAGGTTCTTACATATTTTATATATTCTATAATTTGAATCTAATAATGAAAATAATTAAAAATATGAAAATTTTTCCTATGCCTTCTACATAAATACTAACATTATTTTCATTAGTTTAAATCCAGGAGTGCTAATGAAAGCCAGTATTTCTATTAACTTTTAGAACTTAATTTTGTAATTAAAATAAAAAGGTAAAAAGGTACTCATAATTTTAAAAATCGGATTTTCCTTAATAATTAAGGATAGAATTCAATGAACCTTTGCAAAATTACCTAACTGCCTGCATGGCCAGAGGTTCTAAGGCTTTCAAACAAGGGAAACTGAGGCAGTAAACGAGGGAGACTCAAAGGATAGAAGAAGTCTGCATATATCACTGAATATTTCACTGGCGATGTGTTAATTATCCTTCCTGTTAAAAAACAGACTAGATCTGAGGACACTGGAAGAAACTTGCCACTACTTTAAGTTTATTTATTTATACCACTTTTCGTTCCAAGTATTGGAGGCTACCGAACTCTAACCTTAAGCAGATCCTGTTTCTCTACTTAACTTATTGAGCAAATTCTATCCCAGGAATCCAAACAGAGGTTGAAATATGAAAAGACAGCTGTGTCACTTCTCTTGACTTGGCTCCACAAAAGGTAGTTGTGTTACTTCTTCTAACTAATGGTTAGAGTTGAGGTTTAAAATTCACTCAGAATCAATCGATCCTTCACTAAATCAGAAATATTTCTGTACCTTTTTCAAAACCAAAGATTCTACAACCCAACCTAGAGTTTAAGACTGCATGTCCACTGAATCTTCATTTTTAAAGTATACAAAAGACCTTGTTAGTGGATAGCGGGATAATGATAATGATGATGATGAAGTTAACATCAAATAAGCACTTACTATATGTCAGGCATTGTTCTAAACATTTTATGTGTTAACTCATGTAATTCTCACAACAATCCTATGAACTTGGTAATATTATCTTCTTCATTTTATGGATAAGAAAACTGAGTCACTGAGAGTTTAAATAACTTAAGGTGACACAGCTACTAAATGTCTCCAACAAGCATACATCATATCATGTTACTGAAATTATTCACCACATTGTAAGTAGAGAGCATAAAATTTTTCAAATGTGTTTTATGTCTAACTTTTGCCTTTGATTTATACTAATTGGGCACTACTGTCTAACTACTACCAGCTTTCAATGAATAGAACAAATAAATTACACCTTGAGAAAGATTTACATTCAGTTCTGAAAGAAAACTTCTAGGAGCTGATGAATCCAATTGGGTTACTATGGGAAATCTGCAAATTCCCTCATGGTTTAACACAGTCCTACTTAAAACAAGAAATAGAGGAGTTCCTAAGACCCCAATAACCCTCACAGATTTGTTATCACATAATCTCCAAGCTGATGCTAGTTCTGAAACAGAGGATGATATAAACAAGAAAGAAAATGACTACAGCTAATTGTCAAGGGAAAAAATTCTAAAAGCTATTCAGCATTTTCTTGGTTACTCCTATTCTGCTATCATTTTATTAGTATGTCACTAATAAATTTGCTTGGTGAGACTTTACCACACAAATAAAAGGATGTCTACACTTACCTGGTGCATTGTTTAAATGGTGGCAGAAATTATGGAAGATTGATAACTTGAAATATAAGAATATATGCTATTGAAAAAGACAGAATTTGCAGTGCAAATGACACAACTGCAACTTTTAGAAAGATCTATAAATCTTCCAAATTTCTATTCATGCAAACATGCTCAAACTTTTTATAAGTGAGTGAAAAATTAGACATGTTAGAATTAAATCAAAAATTCCTATCTGCTTAGTGATGAGGGTGTAAATATGCATTAGTTGCCCAAGTCATCTAAACTAAATGTTAAAGATTTCTGTAAATACCTTACTCCAGGGATTCCCTGGCATACCTAAGCTATACTAAGATGGCAAAGAAGGGTGGAAACCTAGTTCCAACACCTTTTCTGAGAAATCTAACATGATACTAATCAAACTACCTTGGCCCTCACATCCTTTGGCGTGCAAGGCACCACTACAAAACCCTCATCCTCACATAGAAACTCATATAGTAATCTATGAATGTTTGGTTAATGAAGTGGTTAAGAGAACAGTAACTTCAGAGACGCCTTTTCCGCTAGAGGAAATGCTAGCAAGAGTGGCCCAATTAAAAACTATGAAATTCCTTGACATTCCAGGCTTTAATACTATAACATTCTGACATGTTTCAAAACTGAATTGGAGTATCAAACTTAATCACTGGTCTGGTGCCAAATAATAAACCCATGTTATGCTTTGAGACACAGCAAGGTTTTTCTTTGATCCCAACCACCTCACTCCTTTTGTTTCTACCGCCTTTGTGCTCAATCTTCTGGGCTTTCTCTTCACCTTTCAACCACATTCCTTCTGCCTAAGCTGCTGTTTTGAGTGGGGGAGGGAAAGGAGAGGAGAAAGGGAATGCAGTCAGTTTAGACGCATTCCTCCTTGGCTGGAGTTGCTTTTTTCAGGCTCAGAATATGAAGCCTTTCTATACCTATTCTTTGAAATTAGGTTCTGTTGCTACCTCTAATGGAAAGAGGTCGCAGAGGAGATGGAGAGAATGAGGGATCTATGCCTTCCTCACCATTCCCACTCATTGACCCTGGGGCTCAACAAGTAAATGCAACATCTGGTTAAACTAAAACCACAATATAAAATATTAAAACAAGAGTATGGAAAAACCTAAAAAGTTTAAAATTATACACTAAAGTAAATTCTTTTCAAAAAATCAAATTCATATATTAAAGAAATCAGAAAGGAGAGATAAAAAAGAAATCACAGGCAGATAAAAGCCAACTCTCAATTATCCATGCTAATAGATAGAGGAGGGAAAGGGAGAGGTCAAACAGATTAAAGAAACCCATATATTATCTAAAAACACTTTGGCAAATATTTGAAAATTCTTCCACCAAACCTTTTCCAGGACAACTAACAAGTAGTAAAATGACTAAGTAAAATTTTCACCTCCTCTCCCTTCCCACCCTCTGACTCCAGGTACTCCCAGGCAGCAAAATGGCTAAAGGGTGGGCAGTATTGGGGGTGGGGAGGGAGGGGGTGGTAGATGGGGAAGAGAAGGAAAAGCAAGGGGCACGGTTAATTTGTAAATGGGATATGTGCCCCTGAATAATTGAGAGCTTCAATTTTAAAATAAATACAAGAAAAAGCCTGAAATAATAATAACCTATTTGCATACCTGTAACTTGGTCTTTCACCCAAATATAAGGATAAATTCATTCTTTAAAGGGGAGAAAAGGAAAAGGAGACTAAATAAATGTTATCCTTTAAGTATGAAACTGATGCATCAACTTACAACTAATTGCCCCACAATATTGTTCCAATGCCTTTAAGGTACTAATTTTGTATCTAAGTGCCTCTGATTGCAAGCTATTGTTTACTACTTTATTACCTAGCACATAAGTCTCCTATTACCAGTTCTCAAATTAGAATGTAGGCTCAGTTATTATTTTTAGAGCATTCAAATTCAAATGTTTACAACAAATTAAAGGAACACGTTAGTATTTGCAGGTTTCAACCATGTTGGCCTGACAACTAAATACTTAGTGTCTCAAATGAAAATTTCCGAATTTCTACAAAGCATACATATCTACCACTGAAAATCTCAAAATTCAAATAGCGAAACTTTCAAATTATAGTTACAAAGGTAGCACCCCATCTTATAGGTTAAGTAAAATGAGGAATGGTGAAGCACAAATGAAAGCTAATGGATCTTTGGGGTCAATACAAACACTGCCAATTAGTTTAAATGCACTATTTATCATATTATGAAAATGCAGTGAATTTTTTCCTGTAGTTTTAAATATTAAAACATAAAAATAAAACCAATGAATTATACTATATCCTATTTTATGAACTGTTCCTATCATCTTCCATTAACATTTAAAGGATAATTTGTTCCTTTCTATTCTTTAGGAGGCACTCTCTCCATACATTCTGTTAATGCTTGTTCCCTGCCTTTAGCCCTCCGCCCCCCTCTACTCCATCTGTCAAATAGTTATAATAATCTGAAAATCATTTGATAAGAATCCTTTATTTTATTTTGTTGGCTTTTTAAAATAAATTAAGATATTCTGTATTCGTATTTCTTAAAAGCAGAACACGTATTTTATCTTTTGCCGTGACTCTCAAAACACGAAATATTAGTCAGGTATCAAAAAATTTATAATGCCTATTTATAAAGCAATATACACATCAAATACCATTACAAAGAACCTCTAAAGGGCTGTCAAATTTGAGGTGCACACTACTTTGGTATTGAATTTTGCTTCAAGTAAGTGAATCATCTCATCTGCTAAATTGTGGTGGCCTTTAGTTACACAGAGATTACATTGTAATGGGATTTGACCTGAGTACTTAGCACTTGCCTAACCAAATCAAAAACATAACCAATTAAATAAACAATACCACTATGGTCAGGATCCCTGAGTACAGAGATATTACTATTAAGATAAAAGACTCAGGAATCTGCTACACAATAGGAAGACTTTCAAAACTATGTAATACTACGTCATAAAAATCAGGGGTGGTATGACTAATGGCTTACTTATGTGCAATTGTTGTTAACCGTTCATCGTTTACTGCTCTCCGAACTTCAGCACGGTGGCGTTCTGTTGAGATGCTATGAAAAAAAATAGCCATTATAGAACTCTGCCAAGCAGGCAGCTCTTTTCTATACTTTTATTAATGTTTAAGTCAACATTTTGCTTGGGGAGAGGGGACAAGATTGATTTGTGAAAAGATACAGATGGAGCCTAACATATATCTTCAATGCTTTATTTAAAGTCATAGAAAAGGATTCATACTGATCCTATGCAACTGCAGAGAGAATTAGTAGCAAATTAGAAATCATAGGAAGACAAATTCATTTGGATATCAAGTCATTACCTCCAAAACTCAAATGTCAGACAGTTCAAGATTAGCAGAGGTTTCTGTTATCTAAATATGCAAACAGCCACTGAATGACCCCTAATCATGGTCACTGAGAAAAGAATTTTGGCACTGAGAAAAAAGTCTTCTCAAGTCCTTTTTAAAGCTTAAGAGTCTATAATTTTATGTTCAGTGAACATAATAAACGAAAGTGGCAAGATAATCTGTTTCCTGTGACTATATGCTATGAAACTTGACACCAGGGTATTACTTCTTTATTACTCCACACTTAGGCTGTATCTTCTACAGCAGCGGTCCCCAACCTTTTTGGCACCAGGGACTGGTGCTCCTATGAGAATCTAATGCCTGATGATCTGAGGTGAACTGAGGTGGTGATGCTACCTAATACTGGGGAACACCTGCAAATACAGATGAAGCTTGGCTCACTAGCCAGCCGCTCACCTCCTGCTGTGTTGCCTGGTTCCTAATAGGCCACAGACAGGGCCTGAGGTTTGGGGACCCTGGTTCTACAGTATAATGTTACTACCAGGATAATAATGTGCTTCTATTGACCTTATTAAATACATGTAAAGTTAATACTAAAAAACTGAAAAAAGGCTACACCCATTCCATTTATAAATGCTCAATAAAATGAATACCATTTTATAATACTTCGTTATTATAATCTTCACTGCTTAAGCAAAACCTATACCGTGGACTAAAGCAAGATTTAAGGGGCTACAAAGCAGAATTTTTGAGGAAGTATAAACAACAAACGAACAAACAAAAAATACAAATTGTTAAATAGGAAGACAATAAGACTGAAAATTTGGCTTAAGAATGTCCCAATATTAATGTTAATTAAATATGGGAAAGGCTTCTTCCCCATTTTCACTTAAAAACGAATAGAATAAAATGGTTTTAAATGTAGAAAGGAAATTTCAGTTAAAACAGAACACTTTCTGAGAAAGCTAAAGATGTTACAATGGATCAATCCAAGTATCAAAGAACCCCTTCCATGAGAATTTTTTAATGGATTCAAGCGCCTCTACTGGGAAGCTGAAGGGATAAACTATCCGTAAGCTATGACTATATAATCGTCATAGATTTCTATGAATTAAGACAACTTCCTATTATTTCCTTTTCCCCCCCAAAAAATATTACTGGGACACTCTAGAGCTTCACGACCAGTCACTGCCAGCTCTTCTCTCCCACAATCATGTCAAAAATACCTTCCTTTCCCAGGTGGCCCAAGTCTAAAACCCTTAAACCCTTTCTGATTATATTACAAAATAAATGGTAAATTACATAATTGTCTGTAACAAAGCACACAATGGGATGAGATCTCTAAGCACCAACAACTTGAATACCTGTCTTCAACGTGAGTGTGTAAAGTACTGAAACCTCTCAAAATGAAATTTCTAGAGTCATGTCTCACAAACTTTTATGATAATTTACCTAAGAACTTTTGAGAGTTCTCCAAGAAGATCTTTCTTTTCCTTGGTGAGATCCCCCTGTGCCCGAAGTGCACTGATAACTCCAGCATATGCCTCCAATTCTAGAAGAAGAAAATTATTTTATCAAGAAAAGACTTTAACATTTTAATACTGCGGCTACATACAGTGAAACTTCAAAGCAGGAAACCTAAAAACTCAATAAAAATCAATATATAAAATTTTTTAAATTCCGCTCGAAAGTTTTATCTAATAACAGATTAAAATGTCTTTAATAATTTTATATCGTTTTCTTTTTATTGCCTCAAGAAGTCACATATGTAAAATGTGTAGGAAGAAAAACCTAACGGTAAATATTTTGTCTCACACATTACTACTGAAAAATATTTAACTCTGATGCTACCAACAACTGGAAACAGGCTCTAAATGATATAAGGTTGATAAGAGAAGTTTTTAGCATAACTGAAGGTGCCTTCACTAACCATTCCTTGAAATAATTCCTTAGGCCTGCTTAAGAATTCAAACTATATTCCACCTCCTTCCTGGGTAGTTAAGAGTACTGAGTACAGTGCAACTGAAAACCTACTGGAACAAGAGTCAAATGACCAGATCTGGCTCCAGCACTGCCATTTACTAGTTGTATGACCTTGGGCAAGTCCTTTCTCTGAGCCTCATTTTTTTTTTTTAAATCTAGAAGAAACTTTGAAGGCACCTTTCATATCTAAGATCCTTGACATTTATAAAAACCACCTTCGAAATGACCAAAGCAGATTAGGGAACATGAATTGCTCTTACAGCAACCAGGGCTTAATATACTGAACTCTAATGCCACAGTTTCATTTCACTATCTTTCTACAGTAATAACTATTATGAAATAAAACTGTCAATCCCTAGTACTGTTTAAAATATAAAACCAAAAAGTCCTCAATGGCTCCCAATGAACCATGCCTCCCTCCCAGTGTGTACACTCCTACATACTACCTTTGTATATCGTCCCCTCTCACACTGATTCTGGGTTTGGCATGTGACTTGCTTTGGCCTATGAAACATCAGCATACATGACGCAAACAGATAAAACACCTGCACATAGGGCCTTGCTCTCTTGGAACCCTGATCTCACCAAGCTGTGAAAAAGACCAGGATGAAAGGCCACATGGAGAGAGAGGCCCAGCCATCTCAGCTGAGCCCAGTCAACCAACTAAGCTACCAGCTGAGAGAGCTCAGACAAGAAGAGCAACCCAGAGTCATGAGAAATAATAAAAGTTATTGTTTTAAACCATTAATACTATGAGACAGGTATATCTGAGTAAAACAAAATGATGGGAAATAAGTGTCCAGACTATAGCTATCTTCTTACTCAAGTTGCTACCAGTATTTGCTACTTGCCAATGCCTGACACACAACAGATCCTCAGTGTTAGCTGAATAATGAAGGCAAGGATACCATCATCTTAGGTACTACATCAATAATAAACTATTAGCCTAGTTCAGTTCACAGTTCTGTTTAAAAAAAAAAAAAGCTTTATATGGAAAAGTGAGTTGACTATAATAAATAGAAATGTCTGGTCCAACTGAATTATCCCAGATGTAAACAACCTGTATGTCCAATCTATACTAAATACTATGTAGAAGTTTCACTGGGTCTCTCTAGAAGGACAAAGCTCTGCTGCTCTGGAGTAGTGAAGGAAATACTTAGTTCTGGGAAATATATATTTGAGCTACTATTAGGACCCAAACTAAAGTTCAGAAAGGCACTGGGGATAACCAACTAACGAATCATGATACTCTAAATGTTTATGCCCTATTGAGTCTACAAATCAGTATTGAATCTTATTATATATACCAGATAGTGTGCTAAATCCTGCCCTCAAGGAGTTAACTCCAGAATAAAGCTACAGTGAAACAAGTCATCAGACAATTATGATACAGTTTACAATACAGTGGTAAAGGCAAAGAGGAAAAACACATCATCTAGTCTGAAAGCATAAGCTTTAATCAGAAAGAGAATTGTGCTCCAGGCAAGCAGGGGGACAAAAGGCAAATATATGCAAAAGGAATAGAAAATAAAAAAGTAGATAATGTTTCATACAGACATCAAACTTAACAGTCAGTGACTATTTTGAGAGCTTTACACCAGGGAAAATATAAATATGCCTGTACTTGGATAGTCACTAATTCAAACCAAAGTACTAGTTGAACATTACTACAAGATGCCATGGAAAATTTATATAAACAAAACAAAGTCCTTATCTTCAAGGTGATTGCAATCCAACAAGAGACATGTGTAAAGGAATAGAGAAGGATAAAAATGGAAAAGTAGTTTGGTGCCAGACTAAGAAAAGCCTCTAATTCCAATCTAAGAAGTTTTTATTTGATAGGACTCAGTAAGTGACTGAATGTGGAAAGAACAGCAGAAAAACAGGAATCAGGTTTTGTAGGCTGCAAGATATTTAGGAGAATGTCGATATCCTAAAAAAAAAATAGAGAGGTCAGAGAGAGGAAGTGGGTGGAGAAAAAGAAAAATAGTTTACTTCTGGCCTTTGGAATTTATGGAGGTCAAGAAACTAATTCAAAAAAAAGTGAAATTAACTAGAGAAATGTGACAAAGATTTTTGATATTTCAAGTCTCACTCCAAGTCTAACTAAAAAATCATGCACAAAAGAGGTGGCAATCTCACACAAAATTGGGACTCAGAACAGTTACTATAGATAGCTACACAATCTAAGGTACTTCCTCCCCTTCTTCAAAAATTTACTCATTGTAAAGAGCCTTTAATAAGCTTGCCAGCCTCCTCACATTTGATTTTTATTTTGATAAGTATCCTCAGATCCTGACAAATATCAATTTATGGTGTTATTTTTGGTGCCATTCTATTATAGTGTTAACTCTAATGACATATAAGCATAATGAAATAATAAACACATGCAAACACCACAGAAAACAAAAAACTTACCAAATCTTTTTATTAAGCCCTTAACCCATTCCATTTAACAAATCAGACATTTAATTATACTATAGTCCATAAAGCCCCATGTCAGAGTTATAGCTCAGGAACAGTCATAAAAAATAGGGCAGGAGAAGAGGCAGGATAGAAAAAGATATGCACTTAACTATCACTGTTATGTTCAGTACATCATAAAGGAATGCTCTATCTCAGTTTCTTTATATTTAAGTAAAATCTAAATGTTTAGCATTTTACCTTACAATGATTTATAACCATTTTTAAAAGGACAAAACTAATTCTTAAAATATTTTAAGCTAATTCTTAAATACAGTACCTTCACTAAACTTCCGAACCTAGAGCTACTATTTGAAGGAAATTCAAAGGTTTCATTGTTATGATAATGAGCTAATGGATGGGGAGGAAGTCTTTCTGCAAATTTCTATCAAGGCTCACCTCCCAAAGTGAAGGGTCATTGAAGATGGCATTACCCTGTAGGAAGGCTGTTTTCTTTTGTATAGAAGCAGCTCTCAGCAGCATTACCCCACATAGCTCTGACTAAAATTAAAGATAAATTTAGACTTAAAGTTTACAATTTTTAAACATAATCTCTTGATTCAAGGCTTCAACAGCCCAGAAACCTTAATTAATCTACTGTAGTTGTGATGTGTTCCTCTTTAATTATTTCAGCTATGAAATAAATACAAGCCATCTTTATAGTTGGTAGCAAGTTATAGCAATTACATTTAAGTAAGTGTGTAGAAAACCATCTTCAAATTAGTACTAAACGTTTGGATAAAAAGTTAAAGAAAAAAAAGATAAAGGAATGATTGACAAAACAAAACACTTCTCTAGTTGTACTAAAATACAATGCTAAGTAGTTTAAAATACAGAAATCCTCATAGTGTCCTGAAGGGAAATAAAAAACAGAAAAGGTTATTAGCAGGCAGGACCAGAGCACCTATGACCAGATTTACACATACGAATCCCCAATAAACATTTCCTTTAAAGAAAAGATTCATCTGCAAAAAAATAAATTGTCTGAAAGCAACAGCTTTAAAACACTATACACTGAGATGTCAGGCACTGTGATAGGCTCTTTTTATATATGGTTAATTCACATAATAAATTTATGAGGCAGGTATTGTTATCCTTCCTTTACAAAAGTGTTAATAGATTTATGAAGATTAAATAACTTGTCCTTGATCAAGACCCCAGGTCTGTCTGAATTCAAGCCCCACATTTTCTTCTTCAAAATCACGGACATCTAAATAATTCATATCCACTGCCAAAACATTTAATATTCTTTTCAAATTATTTTTTCATTTACATAGGCTAACACATAGGCTATCGTGGTAACAAGGTCCTTTTGGACCTTATATTCTAAGGCACCATTTCTCAACCAAGGATCCTCGTCTGAACCACAAAATACAGAAAATGATTTAAGTAACTTTTTTATCAATTTTCCCAAAGACAGTACATAACTAATACCATTTTAGATGCATGACAAAAAGTTAGTTCATTACATACATTAGATGCCTTAGCATTAGGACTTAATTCTCTCCCTAAATGCTCGTTAAGAAAGCCTGCTCTAAAGGAGAAGAAACACGAAATAATTCACAAGTGGAAAGGGTATTTCATAACTGATAGTAAAATGTAATTTGGGAAAAACAGAAAGCTTGTATTAACTTAGAATTCAGAAATGATATGTAATTTACACATATATTCATGAAGGATAAAAGTATACTAAAGTAAGACTGGAATCATATTCCCTTGGTTAAAATCCTGACTACATGACTTACTATTAGCATTACCTTGATTCTAAACTTCAGTTGTGTCATCTGTAAACTGGGGGCCAAAAACCACCCATCTTTTAGGTTTGAGTTGAATGGAAAGAACTTGGAATAGCCCAGTATCCCTCAAGAACTTTTAGCTGCTATAATTATTATAATTCATGCACCTACTATGAACAAAGCACTATGCTAGGCACGGGGGAAAGAAAAAGTAAGATGGGAACTACATACCTCCAAAGAATTTCTAATGCATGCAAATAGCCATGATCCAAACAGAAAAAGTATCAGAAAGGGGCATAAAAACATACCCAATTTTCGAAGAATCCTTTTGCATTCATCCCTGCTGAGATCCAAAAGGGTTGGCCACACAACAGGCATTGCTGCTTCTTTTTGGTAGCCCCAAAGAGCTTGTTTTCCCTATCAAAACAAAAAC
The DNA here is from genome assembly GCF_000325575.1 of Pteropus alecto. Classification (NCBI taxonomy): domain Eukaryota; kingdom Metazoa; phylum Chordata; class Mammalia; order Chiroptera; family Pteropodidae; genus Pteropus; species Pteropus alecto. The sequence goes on along the minus strand of NW_006494614.1, from coordinate 47,570,605 downwards.
AAAAACAAAAACATCAAATTACCAAAGTACATTCAAAAGGCCACTCACCTGGAGATCCACACACCAATAAGAGCATCTCACCATCCTATTTCACCACCACACTTTCCAACTACTGACAAATGAAGAACTATACAATCATTTGGGAACTTAATATTCCAGCCTGTGACAGTGGAAAAAAGCACAGGTTTTAGAGTCAGATATCTCTAGATTCGAGTTCCAGCTTCCAACTTACTGGTTGTGTGATCCTGGAAAAATTGGCCTATCTAAGCATACATTTTACATATCTGTAAAACAGAGGTATTATCACCCAGTTTGTTATGAAGGTAAAAGAATAGTGTATGTTAAATTCTTATACTGGCTGGCACCTTAATAAACAGGCGCTACTACCTGTGTAACCTTAGGCAAGTTACTTGGCTTCTGTCCGCTTTTTCACTTATTAATTACATGAGATAAAATATGAAAAGCTCCTGGCACGAAATGTGGGTTAATGGAACTTAATAAAAAAACTTTCTCGTCAAGCCTTAACAACGAAAGATGAATTTACACCACTGACCAGAAGTTTAGATGTGAGGAATTTAGTTGGTAATGAAAATTCCCTGGTCTAGAGAATAAAAAGACAACAGCGCTGGGAGCTTGCACAATACCTGCTTAGAACACAGTAGATCCACTACAAATATTTGTTAAATAGATAAGTAAATAATTGAGAAGAGTAAAATAAATGAATGAATGAATGAATGGATGAGCAAGCTCACTGGACTAGAAGTCAGGCACAGAACCTTAATAACTAAAACATCCCGTTCCAGGCACTGGGGCTGCTAACTCCAACTCCACGCCCAGAGTTGAGCCCCCCCCCTCCCCCTACTTCCCATAGTCCTCTCAGCTACGAACCAACCAAGAGCAAGGAGAACAGGACTGCGCGCCCCAGCCGGCAGAATGACATAAAGAAAGGGGGTGGAGAGGAGGAAGAAGGGGCAGAGTCAAAGGAATCCGCTCCCTCCACAAGCCAGTCCCCGCCTCCCGACAGGATCTTGGAGGCGGTCGACACAGCCGGAGTCAAGCACCACGTCACGGCATCCCGACGCGTCCCCGCCAGCGGACCCCACCACGGGGCCGCATCGCACTGGAAACCTGGGCGGTAGTTGCCAGAGCCCGGTCCGGGAACTGGGATCTCGTATAATCCTTCCCCCACTCATGTGTCAAAGAGACAAGCCCGCCCCGCCCCCTCCCCAAACACGCATTCTCGCAGCACCACAAGAGCAGCTAGCCCACCCTCCTTATCGTTGCCGCTTGGCACCGACCCCAATGACAAGCCTACGACCCCAGCCCTTAGGGACCAGTAGCCAGAGTCCGGGGCCCCAGCCAGCATCAGCGCCTCGCTCCCTCCTCTGCGGAGAGGACAACGGAGAGAGAGTGGGCGCCCGGACAGCCCGGCAGACGACCGAGACTCACCAAGAGGCTCCCAGAGCTGGACCCAACGGATCCCATCATAAGGCCTGCCAGAGTCCCCCTCAGCCCACCTCGGGAGCCCAACGATCCCGTTAGGAGACAACGGAGGATGGGGCTAGGCGCCCCAAACCGGGCTCCGAAGGCTTGGCCCGACGCTCCTCAAGCCTAGCTAATCTGCCAGCTCTTCCCAGCACCCTGTCTGAGAGTCACCCACCTGCCCGGTCTTTCGGGGCTCATCTAAAAGGTTCCTCCGTCAAGACTAGGGGACACCAGGAATTGGGTTTGTTTGCGGTGCCTCAGAAGGGGCAAGATGGCGACAGATATCAGGGCGCAGGCGCAGCTGCGCGCTGCCGGTCGGGAGATGTAGTTCGCCTTTCCCGCCTTTCGGGGAACGCACGGCAGAAGGCCTCCATTCTCCTGGTCCCTCTTTTCCGGGGCATTTTCAAAGGAAACGAGACCATCGCAGTGGGTGCTGGGAGTTGTGGTCTGAATCCAAAATCTCCTCTCGCTCCCGGTCAGTTGTCGCGCGCGCAAGGAAGACTGGGATTGTAGTTTCCTTGGCCTCTTCCAAACTCTCCTCTCAGGCTTCGCGCGCCTGGCCTGTCTCCCAGCCAATCGGCAGCGCTCTCTGCTACGTGTGGCGTCACACGTAGTGGTCAAAATGGCGTCGGTAGTTAGCGCTGTATCTTCGCGGCGACTTTTATTCTAGGCGAGGTTAGAGGTGGTAGGGAAGCAGCTTCGACCCTGAAGCGACGTAGAGGATTAGGATCGGATTCCTCAGAGTCATGGGAGCAGTTATCGGCGGCTTCCGACTACCCCCCCACACACACACCCACCCAGACACCAGGAGAGTCTGCGCTACAGGAACCAACGTAGTGGACATCGCAATTGCCTGTACTCGATTTAGGCGTTGCGGAGTTGCAGAGAAGGGGAACCCGAGCGTCCCTGACTTCAGGTTTCTGCACGAAGTGGGAATGATAGTGTTATCTCGTGCTATGTCTTTCAAAGGCAAGAAGGAAAAGGGATTTATTTTAGGCTCTACAACGTGGTAGGTTCACCCTTTAGCCTTTGTTCTTAGAACAATTGTGTGAAGAAAGTATTGCTACCCCTGTTTTACAGATGAGAAAAGGGGCCCAATATATAGTTACTCGCTGTTATAAAATTGAAGCCAGTGCCTGGTATTGTTGAAGATTCAATCAAATTTTGTGATTGCCCTTCCTCTTAAATTTTGTACTTGTGGAAACATTGGATCAGGTTTTTAAATATGCTCAAGTCAAAAGTGGTTTTTAATATGCTGACATTAACAAAGTTTTTTTTAAAAAAATGAAATTAATACTACCCTATGGGGATTTCGTGATACACAACGTAGAAAAAAGTTATTTGTAAATTGTGGACCACTATACAAACGTGTGAGACTTCATGTTCTTGAATGGAGGTGTAGGTTAGGAAGAGAAATAGCGTTTAAGTTTCCTACAATTTGCAAATTAGCTAAAAGTACTTTCCGAGGTCCAGGAAAATTGTTACTGTAAAAACCAAAGCCGGCACGCCCCTTCAGAAAGTCATGAAGGTGGACAAGTAATAGACAGGCTCTCCCTCCCTGACCTTCCAATGCTTTCTCTACCATCTGTTTTCAGGCCAGTTACTTAAGAACTCTTGGAAAGATGGCAACTGAAACTTTAATAGAAGATTTTTATAGTTTAACATTTATTCTTTGATTTGACCCTCACAGCAGCTCAGTGAAGCAATTATTAAGATTTCCCCCTACTAAGAATGAGAAAAACACAGATATTCAAGAACTTACTCAATTTCACAAAGCTAGGAGTTGAAAGGGACTGGCCTTTATAACCCCAGGTCTTCTGACTTTAAAGTGTCATGTCAAGGTGACAGGTAATTGAGTAGATATGGAAAGACAAAGTGCTTATAAAACTGATCCTGACCATAATAAGTAGCATGTGAGTCAATTATTATAACTGATAATTGTGCTTACTAAGTGCCAGTACTGTTCCAAGCATTTCATATATTCATTTAGTCCTTGAAACAACTTTATGAGGTTGTTTCAAGAACTATTTCCTAGAAACTATTCAATAGAAACTATTTCCTAATTACAAATTGAGTCATAGGAAGGAAGTTAAATAGCTTGCCTAAAGTCACACGTTATACGTAAATGGTAAAGCCAGTATTTAAACCAAAGCACCTTGGTCTAGCGTCTACTCTAGACCAGTGGTTCTCAAACTCTAATGTTCATTAAGAACTGTTTGAAGATCTTGTTAAAAAGCAAATTTAGATTAAGTCTGGATAGGGCCTAAGATTCTATATTTCTAACAAGCTTTCAAGTGATGTTGATTTTCTGGCATCAACTACTACTAATGTACCACATCCTCCTTTCTTCCTAGCCATATCTGTCATTTGTAGTCAGAAGCTGCCTTCTACTTGCTGCCTCTGACTGCTCCATATTCCTAGATGTTCCCAACATTAAATTCTCTTCATTAAGGATCAGACTCAAACTTTACCCTGAGGAAGCTTATCCTGCCCCTACCTTTACCTCTAGGATGAGACAAGCATTCTCACCTCTTACTACACATCATATTACAGAGCTCAGAACACTGAATTCTGGTTGTTTGAAAATCATCCTGACCAGACAATGAGCCCTTATAATGGTCATTGAAAAAATCTTCCTGACTAGACAATGAGGTTTTAAGGAGAGAAGCCAGGTCTTTGTACTCTAGTGCCTAGCACATAAAGATAATAGCTAATTCTTATCCAGAGTTTTCTCTATTTTAACTGTTATTACATACATTATCTTGTTTAATCGCCACATTAGCTTTATGAGGTAACAGTATTATTCCCATTTTATGGATGAAGAAACTAAGGCGCAAAGAGGTTAAGTAGTTTGCCCAAAATAAACTAGTAAGTAGCAGAGCCATGATTTCAGATGAAGGCACTTTGACTTCAGGAAATGTGTGGTGAATAAAATGAAAGCCACCCTCTACTTCCAAAGAAAAAAAACTAAGACTTATTATCCTATTAGACATAACTACCTCTAGTCTGGGAAAGTTTATTAGAGCATAGTACCTCTCTCAAACTTTATTACTCTATTGAGTAAGCAGGTTTCTTGAAACAAACTTCAAGATGTGTACCATTTACCATTCTAATTTTGTAGTACTATATTAGAGAAAGTAGATTTCACCATTGTCATGAAAATATCTGTTAAGGTTCTATCATATTGTACAGGTAGACAAATTTGAAATGGATAAGACCTTAGAGATTCATTTTCTAAATGAAGAAAACTGAGTTCCAAAGAAGTCAAATGAGTTAACTGGGACTGAAAACCAATGCTTTTGACTCATAGGCTGCTGCTTGTTCCACTGTACCACATTGCCCTTAGATTCTTACCTTCAGAAAGTGTTATTACCATACTGGTATAGCCAAGGTGTGTACTAAAAATAGGAATAGCAAGACCAAAAAACAAGTAGAATATCAAATAAATCAAGATGAGTGGATTTGGGGGATAGGAAAGAGAATGAAAGTAAAACCAGATAACTGGCAATCACATACCTAAGCTCAATGGAAGATCAGAAGTGCTAGAAGAGCTTCGGAAAGGGGGTGAAAGATCTGGCCACTGCTTTTACTCCTTTCCCTCACTGTCTATTAAATTCTGTAGTCTCTACTTCCTAAACAGCTGACCCCATTGTTTTGGTGGGCTGATGATGAGGCCTCATTACCTGTGTGGAATGGACCTTTTTTACCAACCCTTTTCTTCCAAAGGAACCTCTGTGCACTCCTTGCCCAGTACATCCACTGTACTGCCCATGCTGTCAGGATGAGCTTTCTAAGGTTTAAAGCTCAACATGTCAGTCTCCTGTGTAAAACTTTCCGGTGGCTCCCAGTTGCCAACAATAAAGTTCCAGCTTATTTTTTTTATAAGCAAACCCATGCAAATGCAAAGAAACTTCCTTACACAGCTAACCTTCTCTTAGAGCACTTCTGTCCTCTCTTTATCTTGTCTAAAATCTGACATTTTCCTTAAGTTCATTGCTTCCCTTGAAGCTCTTCATATAGAGTTCTCCCTTATCCCTACATCTTCAGTATCTTAAACCACCAAGTAAAGGCTGGCATTCTCCTAACTTGTCACTACAACTTTCAGACTAACTACTCCTACATTGAGGCTTTCACCATCAAGCCATGCAAACTTCATTCCACTCTTATTCCATTACTCTAGGGATAAAATAATTTTAGGATGAAGATTTTTAACAGTCTGCTATTAGCAGCTTAGGTTGCTCCCCTGTCCACTTTGCCTTTGTACTCACAAGAGAGGTAGGTATACAAACCTTTCCCAAGCACTGCCACTCGAGCACCCACTTCTGTGACTAAGTCCTGTATTTTGTTCTCCAGAACTGTTCTACCTCTGAAACCGGTAACCAAGGTATTCTACATTCTGAACAAAACTTTTTTTTTAATTCCAGATCTCTTATTCCTTTATCCTCACCAAACCTGCTCTTCAACTTCAGTGAAATCTGCATGCAGTTTACAGCCTCACTTCCAAGTCTGTTCTCTGGCTTTATTTTGGACTCAATCTTATCAGCACTTCTAAGTTCATTCAACCACCACTGTCCTTCACATAGATCTTAAAACAGCCCAAAACCTTGAATCAGATCTCCCCTACATCCCTTCCCATGTTGATATATCTATTAACTATTAGTGCATAATTATCCCAAATCATAGTGACTTAAAAGAATAATTTTAAAAATTTTATTTCATACATTATTTGCAGTTTCTGTGGGAATCGAGAGTGGCTTAGCTGAGTCATCTGGCTTAGAATCTCTTAAGAGATTGCAGTCATGATGTCAGCTGCAGTCTGAAGGCTGACTGGAGATGGAGGATCAGCTTCCAAGGTAGCTCACGCACATGGTTAGCAAGTTAGGCAAGAGGTCTGTTTCCCACTGTGTAGATCTCTCTATAAGACTATCTGAGCATCTTCACTAGGACATGGTAGCTGGCTTTCCTCAAAGCAAGTCTGTGTGTGTGTACACAAAATCAGGTTTTATATTTGTGTGTCTAAAAAGCAATAAATCTAGAAAAACTTGATAGAAATTAGTTGAAATAATATTAGGTATAATTTTTTGAAGTCCCATTATAAAAAGGACACCTCATGTGCGTTATTTAAACCTCACAACATTCCCATGACATAGTAATTATTATTCCATTTTATAGTTGGGGAAACGAAAGTCTACAGAGAAAAATAATTTGTTTCATGTCATATATTACCAGAAGACTCTTCCCAAGAACCACAGATATTTTGGAGTTCTGGTTATATGGTTGCATGATAAACTGTTGCTGTGGCTTAAACAATTTTTTTTGCTCACGAATCTCCAATTTTGGTAGGGCTTAGTGGAGACAGTTCATCTCTACTCCAGGCACCAGCTGGGGCAGCTTAAAGGCTAAGATCTGGAATCATCTGAGGGTTTATTTATTCATGTGACCGGCAGTTGATATTGGGTGTTGCCTGGAATCTTTGCTGGGATTATCAGTGGGAACATCTGTATGTAACATCTCCATGTAGCATGGCTTCCTTACAACATGTGGCCAGATTCCAAGGGCAAGTGACTAGAGAGAAAGAGACAAGAGGAACCTATATTATTTTTATAATCAAACTGTGGAAGTCATAGCATTATTTTCTTCCATACTCTGGATTAGAACAGTCAAGCCCACCCAGGTTCAAGGGAAAGGGAAATAGATTCCATTTCTTGATGGAAGAGTGGTAGAGTTCTGAAAAATCATGGCACTAGAAATATTGCTGTGGCCATTTTTGGAAAACATCCACCACAGTCAGTCCTCTGTCCACAACTATACCCCTCTCACATTCAAAACACACTCATTCCCTAAAACCCCCAAGTCTCTTCTTGTTATGACAGTAGGCTTGGGCTGCTGAGAGGCTAAGAAGTTGCTGTCATACTGTGAGATTCCATTCAAATGAAGTTCAAAAGCAGTCAAAAACTATAGTCATACGAGTCCGAATAGTAAAGACTTTTAGAGAGTAACTGTTTGGATGGAGCATGTAGGACCTTACCAGGGTGCTATAAATGTTCTATAATCTTGATCTGGGTAGAGATTAAGTGAAGAGACAGGCATATGTAAAAGTCTGTACATGTAAAATTGTGTCCTTTATGTAGGTTATACCTCAATAAAAAGTAAAAAGGCACTACAGTGGTGGATACATGTCACTGCATGTTTGTCAAAACCTATGGAATGTACAAGAGTGCACCCTAATGTAACCTATGGACTTTGGGTGATGATATTTCAATGCAGTTTTATTCACTGTAACTAATGTACCACTTTGGTGTGGGATGTTGATAGTTTGTGTGTGTGGAGTGTTGGAGTGGTGAGGAGCAGGGGCATATGGGAACTTTCTACTCAGTTTTGCTGTGAACATAAAACTGCTCAAAAAACAAAGTTTATGAATTAAAAAAATAAGTAAAAAGGATTAAAACAAAAAAACTTATAATAGTTAAGGGTTTGTGTGTATGTGTGTGTACATGTGTGTGTAACAAATGATGAATGAATGAATGAATGAATGGTTTAAGGAACAATGGAAAATTTGGGTTCCCTTTACTTGAAAATAAGTCCTGGGGTAGTTCTAGCTTCAGGCATTACTGAATCCAGAGATTCAAATAGGGCCAGTCTTAGTTTTTCTCCATCCCTCAGCTCTGTCTTCTACTGTGTTGGCTTCATTCTCAGGTTTCATGTTTTGACTCTCAGCAGTTTCAGGCTTTTATTATCCTCCCTGCTTACAGCCTGAGCAGAAAAGAGCACATGCCACTTCTTCCAAAAGTCTTATCAATAGTCTTCTTGCTCTGTTGCTTTTGGCTCTATCTGGGTCACATACCCATCCCTGAACTATGGCCAGGGGAATGTATGGCCCCGATTTGCCAGGCCTGACCACATGTTACTCTCTGGGAAACGGAAGGAAACGGGATAGGAATAAAGTCAATTATTCCCAAAGCACATAGAGTGAGTGTGAGGGTAGGCTTGATTTCCCTTAGGAAAATTAGTGTAATGTTAACAGAGGAAGGTGAAAGAATGCTGCACAGCAAAATCACAGATGCTAACTAAAATAAACTATGGCAATGTGTGATAAGAGTCATAAAAATGTTCATACCCTTTGATACAGGATTCCCATTAGTGAGAATAATCCAAAATATAGGAAAAGTTACATTGACAGGTTTTAATTTCAATGCTATCAAAAAATTGACAACCTAAATATCTTACAATAGGAGAGTATTTACGTATTTCACACATCTACTCATCATGTAGTCATTTAAAATAAGAATTATAAATAACATCAAGGAATATGCTTCTGATAAGTGGAAAAAGTATATACATGTAAATATCCAGACAAAAAAATAATAATAATGGAAGAAAACATGCCAAAACAATGACATATTACAGTGGGAGAAGTATAATGATTCTTTTTCCTTTATTTCCCAAGTTTTAGGCATTTAATTATTGTTATGACTTAATAACATATTTTGTAAAACTCCTCAGTATCTTGTTAAGAATACTTCATTCTCCTAAGTATGGAGTAGAGCCAAATAAAGAAACTGCTATATAAGTTAACTAATGAGTCTGGTTAAGGTAATTGAACCTCAGAGTTAGAACAACATTGGAGATAATCAGATTAACCCATCATTTTACCATCTGAGACCCAGAGAGGTGAAATAAGCTGTATACAGAACCAAGGGCAGGGCTGATTTTCAGGCTAAAATTGCCTACATTGATTTAACCAATCAATTAAGATTTGGATTTTTTTGAGATTGTTTTATTTCCTTGAAAACACATCCTTGAGTTCAAGTTGATATCCACCCTTCTATTACTAATTCAGATTAAAGCAGCTATTATCACTTTTGTTGGGCAAATGATGTTTTTAAAAGAATATTAAAACTAATATCATGGCTTTTTATGTCCTTCCTTTTCACATCCTTGCACATCTTTCTTTGTGAGCAACTTAGTGAATAAATGCAGAGGAAGCCCAGATCTGGTTAAATTAAATGGACCAAAGTAAAGTCTTTTTACTTC